>NC_134487.1:38028755-38115531 GCF_040206685.1 Ascaphus truei
ACAGGCCTGTAATTTCCTGGTTGTGATCTAGTTCCCTTTTTAAATACAGTATAGGCACCACATATGCTTTACGCCAATCTTGTGGTACTGAGCCTGTGGAAATGAAGTCCTTTAATATTAAATATAATGGTTTGGCTATTACTGAGCTTAACTCCTTGATAACTCTTGGATGTATGCCATCGGGGCCAGGTGCCTTATTTACTTTAATTTTTTCAAGTCGCTTATGAACTTCTTGTGTAGGGAGTGGGGGAATTTAGTGTGAGGAGGGGGGAATTGAGAGAAGGGTGATTGGGTGTGGGTGGGTTGAGTGTATCGAAGGGCAGGATTGAGTGTGGGGGGGGGGAATTTGAGAAAGGGAGGATTGAGTGAGAGGAGGGGCATTGAGTGAGAAAGGCGGAGGGTGGAGAGTGAGCGAGAGAGGGGAGGGGTGTCTGAAAGAGCGTGAAGTGTAAGGTTGGAGATAGGGTGGGAAGAGTGAGGGGGAGAAAGGGAGGAGTGGGGGGGAAGAGTGATAGGAGGAAGAGTGAGGAGGGGGGAAGTGTGAGTGAAGAGGCGGGAGTAAGGGAAGGGGAGTGTGAGTGAGAGAGGAGTGAGCAAAAGGGGGTTAGGGGGTGTAAGATACGGAGAGGGAGAGGTGAAGGAGTGAGAGAAAGGGAGGAAGAGTGCTATTATTATTATTATTATTATGGAGCGTGATGTTTTCCAACCTTACCGCCTTAAAACGCGAGTGTGGCGAGTGCAGAAAATTGCATTTTAGAGTCCAGGTTTTTAAACACCTTAAATTGGCACAGTAGCACAGTACTGTATACATTACAATTCATTCATTTCATTGCACCCAAAGAAACAGAATCCATGAAATTCAACAAAGCAATTGCGATAAGTGCGATTGGCCGCGTTCATGCCGCGTGGAGTACAGCAGAGCACACGGAATCGGCGCCGTGAAGTTTTAGAATAACGGCCGCTGCAGCTGTATTTGTGACACATGCTAATAGACAGAATCATTTTTTATTCCTGTCTTTGCATAGAATAGATTGTGCTTTATAAATAGACCCCGTGCCACTTGTTCTGACATCATGTTAATATCACGGTGAGTTTCAGCCTTCCAAAACTAACAAAAGTCTGAATAACACCTCGCACTCTAACAAAAATACAATCTCTAGTTCTACAGTAGATGTTTTTTTGCCAAATACAAACTGCAGCTACGATTTTTGCCACAGGTGACAAAACACTTGCTAGTGTCTGAGTGGTAAGATATAAAACATCTTATACAGAAAATGTTATATTGAATTAGTTGTTCCCATGTTTAAAAAAAATGTTCATATCAATATATTATATAATTAATTTGATGTGCCCAGCATTTTACAGTGGAATTAATATGGTGCGATGCTGTAGCTTCTGGTATTTAATGCAGCAATCGCAGCTGCTTGTTTTTTTTTTTTTTTTTTTTAAACCCCCCATTTTTTCACAGGATGAGAACCAGGGCGGGGGGGGGGGGTCCCCAAAGCACAATCACATTTTTTTTTCACCTCCATGGTCCGTATGGTTCCCAAGATACTTAATGGTGAAGGTACTTCAAAAGTGGAAACAAAATGGCATTTTCAATCTCATGGGTCACAAGACCTAATTTAACACCCTGCATGAAACCAGGAAGTAACGCCGGTACCTTTACTGGTATGTATCTTGGGAACTGGTGGAAGGTGGCCCCTGGAGTTTAACCGCACCGTTCCTGTTTCCAGGGGCCCTGTGGAAGTCACTAAATTAAGAGTACTTGTCTGGGAGTACAAGATGGACAGCAGGTCTGCAAAAAACGACAGATATTGGCTCCTGGTGTCATTAATAGAAAGCTATGACATCATCACCCGGAGACATTTCTGCTTTCTAATGGTCATCCCCGCTGTAATATTTGTAATCTTTTGCAAGAAATTACAAAAAGAGGTCATTTTACCCCCAACTGCAGGGTTTCTGCAGCTGGGAGATTCATGGCTGAGCTCTTCAGGACCCCATAGACAAGGTAAAATATATACTGGATGTAACACCCCTTTGGAAGTACTATGGCCATATAGGGTTAACTGTGTGGGCCCCTTTCCCCATCACATGATGCTGGGTAACTAGGCAGAATCATAGCCCCACCCACTTATGCCTAGTGATAGTGATGTCATTATAGAATATAGTGAGGGAAAAGTTTCCCGAAGGCAGGTCACTGGAGGAGTCACAGAGGAGGGACCTCACTGTGAATTGTGTATCACAATATAGATGTTTAAAATATATGTAGCCTAGTCTCCGGCCGCTACTTCTCTGCCTGGACCTTTCCAGTGTAAGTCCTGTTAGGTGCAGTCAGTGGAGGGGTTAATTCCTTCTTTTAGACCCTGTGTGTTTTGCAGACTTGGATATGTATCCAAGGGAGGGCCTTAGCAACAACCAGAAAGTGTCAGCCTGAGGGAAGGATGCTGATTGGTTCATCTATAGTGTGTGTGATAACCAATCAGTATTCAACCTGCTCTTTTAAGGGGCAGGGTTACACCCATCCACCTCAGGTTATAAATATTGTCACTTTCCCAAATTGGAGGGGGTCCTTGTCATTCTCTCTCCTCCCTCTGTGGAGTGAGGAACACAAGCCCTACATCTCACAAAGAGATGTGAGGAGGGATCCAACAGGCCTGACCTGGGCCTAAAGCCTGGGTCATGACACAGCAAGCAGGGAAGGATGTGAGTACTCTGTATAAGATCTGCATGCAATAAAGCCAAAGAAAATACAAAGCAGTGTGTGTTACTGTCTACCAAAGATGAGGAGGTGTCAGTATGGGCCATCCCTGCCTACACAGAGGATTCATGCTGACTGGAGGCGCTGCACCCATGAAGAACAAAGGTAACCTGTGATCCTGTCCTGTTCTCCCCACAACATCGCGGAGCACTCAGCCCTCCTGTTTGCCAACAGATACACACCACAACACCTAGTGTAGTAGCTAGAAGAGCATACTCACCCCAATCTCACTTTACAAGTTTACAAGTTTACAAGTATCAGTTTCGAATATATGTACGGATCCCTACTCAGATAGTGTCCCAAGGAATGGCTCCACACTACTCTTGCGATTCACATAGAGGAAGCCTATGCCTAGAAGGGGTTCCCCAGGCTGCATCAGCGCAATCAGTGGGTCCATAGCCGACTCTCACCCAGAAGGCCATGAGGAGAGGGAGAGAGACAAGATCAGACTCACAAGAAATGGAGCACCACTGACGCTATATAGCCGAGGAATCAGTTGGGTAACCCATAAGGAGTCAAGTCTTAGCAAGATTGGGGGAAGAGAACACAGACAGCACACACAGTGAACACCAAATAGACTGTACAAGATGTAACTTATATGTTGTGATTAAGCCTTTGTCCACAGTAATTGATAAAGCTGCTGTTTGTATGAGAACATTTCCTGATGCCCATCATTGCATTACCAATGCCCAGACTGCATGAGTCCAGGACACTGACAAGGTAATAGAGGCTGAGTAAGCCAATTAGTTAGACACCTGATGTAAACTCTTTAGAATGCCGGACAACAAGGGTTACACATACCTTTGGGGAGATTGGTGCTTAAAAGATGCAGTTGGCACTTTTTCATATCTGATACTGCATTCAGGAGATATAATCAGCTGTAGTATTAAGTATCCTTATAGATGACGTTTCAGCGAACTTGCAGAAACTGTCCTAGAAGAATACTGTCAATCTGCTATTTGACATGACCAGTAGTGGCATATAACAATTTTTTTTTTGCAAAACTTTCCTATACTGATTCTCCCTCCCTGTTTTCAGACCTCTCAATACTGCTTTTCTATAGTTCTGTCAGATCTTAATCAATTATTTACAATTCAATGGCATTTTAATGAGAAAAGACAAAACATTTCCATGCAATTGATATTTATTTTGGTGCAAATTTCCCTTATCCTACTTTTTTGGGGTCTTTAAAGGTAGACATCTCTGGGCTTTGCTTGCCCCATCATGACCTCTCCAATCAATAATTGCAGATATTGACTTATATCTCAGATCAATATCTTCTAAACATGCACATGTCAAAATAGATGGGAAAACAGTACACTGACAACAGTGGGTTCTGCTGTCAATCAATGGTAAGTTAATAATGAATCACCTGGTAAACAGAACATTGACCTATCCTTTTAAGAGAACAGCAATATTGATACAGGTTTTGCAATTGGAAAGTCATGATTACAACAATCTGGTGTGTCAATTTACAAACTGTCAGCCTTAAGATATCTGTTCCATTGAGCTGGCTTTAGGCATCAAAGAGCTCTGGAATGTAGTGGTGTACTGCATAAAACAATGCAAGGTTAGAACATGTATTGTCTTCTCAGGCATGATTCCTACTAGTTCTTTGGTAGATGATAAAGGTTACATAAGAAGGACTGAAAGTATATGCTTAATGCTAGAACACTGTCTTCAAAGCAGGGAACCCCCATCAAATCCTAGTGTCAGCTCTCCTTGTAACCTTGAGAAAATAATTGTATCTCCCTGTGCCACAGGCACGGATATTAGATTGTAAGCTCTTCAGACCAATATACCAATTGTAACTGCAAAATGCTGTGAAATAGCCACATCTTTATTAAGGATTTTTTTCAAACCAATTCCAACAAGGAACAACAAAACACCAAACAACGTCTTGGTCAAACCATCACTTAACGCCACTGACGCCATACAGTGTATCAAGCCATCCTTCCTAAATGATTACAGGTATGCAGGTATGGAAATGCACATCAATATTAGAGAAAATGTTACATTGCAGAGTACTTTCCCTTGATTGGACACCGACATAAGTAAAAAATGTTGACTTCAATAAAGAAAACTCCTTCTCAGTGTATGAGATGTGATGCACAGACTTTCTTTCCAAAAGCGAGATATAATGCAAATGAGGACAACTCGGAGGCCAAATGAAATGACGACAAAGACAAAGCAGTTCATTAACAATTATTACTTTTGGTTCAGATTTATTTTTTTAGGAATAGATACATTTTTATCCTGTAATTATAATTCAGCATCATGCACTTTGTTTATTATTAGGATGGGACTCAACTATCAGCCATAGATAGAGGATGAGACATGCACTCAGTAACAATGGTAATAGAGGTGGGGTACTTAGCTGCCGGTGCGCTGGTCCTGGGGAGCTCCTGAAGTCCCAAAATGTTCCAGTACAATGAAGAAGCAGGCACACGGTCTTAATCAAAAGGAGGTTTAATATGCCATAGAGACCAACGTTTCGGCAGTCTGATACTGCCTTTCTCAAGGTCTCACCTTGAGAAAGGCAGTATCAGACTACCGAAACGTTGGTCTCTATGGCATATTAAACCTCCTTTTGAGTAAGACCGTGTGCCTGCTTCTTCATTGTACTCAACTTTCAGCAGCAGTTGTCCTATTCTTTCTCTATGGCCATACAGTAAGTCTGAAACTTTACAAATACTGGTAGTCAACCGAGAAACCACAGTTTGGCAAGTGCACCCAGTGCAGAGTCTTGTTAAACCATATCGTTTCTATTAAGGGCAGGTTGACATGTTTGAAATCCTTACTTTGCGAACTTCAGAGCAAACATTTGAATCCAAGCAAATCTCAAACAAAAATCATCCTCGAACAGCCTTTTTCTGGAATTTTTGTAAAAAAAAAAAGCCTCCAAGCCTCCCAATACATATAACAATACCCCCAAGCCCCCAAATACATATAACAATACCCCCAAGCACTCCAATACATATAAGAATACCCCCAAGCCCCCAATACATATACAAAATACCCCCAAGCCCCCAATACATATACAAAATACCCCCAATACATATAAAAAATACCCCCAATACATATAAAAATACCCCCAAATACATATACAAAACCCCCCAAATACATATACAAAAACCCCCAAATACATATAAAAATACCCCCAAATACATATACAAATACAGGCTTACCTTGGCTCAGAGGAGGAAATGGTAACCGTGGTCACAGCACTCCACACAACCAACGCTTGGAAAAAATATAAAAAACTTTATTCAAACTCCATAGTGAGCATAAGTAGCACCACTCTGACGCGTTTCGTCTATAGATAGACTTTATCAAAGTGAAGATCCCCACATAATACCGGATCTTATATAGGACATGACGCATTAACAGGCACCTCCCTAATTGACCAGGGCCTTCCCTTCTTGCAAATTAAGTCGAAATTGGATGTCATTCCTATTAAAAGGGACCAGGTACTTGTAACCCACATATATAAAACATAATACACACACATAAACACCTATTACCAGTAAAAACATTGGGATTAAAAACAAAGACAATGTAATGCTCACATAATAATAATAAAAATAATCATTTGAACAACACTAATCCATAGTATAACATATTAGAGTAGGATGATGTGGACAATTCCTTTCCCTGATAGACTTTAAACCAATAGCATATATACTCACATAAAGCATACTATATCCAGAATACAATGTGGATAATGGGGTGGAGCATTATTCTCAATATTTTCAATATTTTCAGCATTACGAAAATGTATATCAAATATACCCCATTAAGGTGCAATATAGCAGACATAGAATATACACAAAAACAGAAGGCTTCCTTGCAAAAAATCTCTCAAGCGCAGCAATATTCTTTATCTATAACTATAATGGCATACTACACCCTGCACACTCCCCGACCCCTCAATCAACCAGGAAATGTTTGAGTTCCCACTCGTGGTTGATGCCCAATGGGTGGAGAGTGCGCAAGGTGTATATCCAGTACATTTCACGCCGATTAAGCATACCCTCCCTGTCTCCTCCCCTACTATGTGGGGAAACATGCTCGAGGGCCATAAATGAGAAATTCTCAATACCACCTTTACTACATTTTGAAAAATGTCGAGGTACAGGATGTGTAACATCGTTTCTTTTTATTAAGCGAACATGTTCCGCAATGCGTGTTTTTAAAGATCTTTTTGTACGGCCAACATACCGCATAGTACACCCGCATTGCAACAAATAAATTGTAAAGGTGGTATTGCAATTCAAAGAGGTTTTTATGACATGGCTCTTTTTGTTATCGTCATACCTTATGATTTTAGTATTGCATACATACCTACACATGGAACAATTTCCACATGAGAAAAAGCCTTTAGGTATTCCTCTTATATTTGTATATTCTGATCTTGTTTGGAATAAACTTGGTGACAAATGTGACGCTAGTGTCTGCGCTTTGCGATATGTAAATTTAGGGCCATTTTTCACAAACTTTGTTAAATCTTCATCTAAGGCTAGTGTGGCCCAATGTTTCATGACTATGTCACGTATGTTCCGACCTTGACGGCTATATGTGGTGATAAATAACGGACAATTTTCACCATATAATGAAGGTAAGTTATTTTTTGGTCTCTTTTGTTTTTTAAGAAGTGATGATCTATCCATAGACTTAGCTGACTCAAATGCTTCTTGGATATCTGTCTGGGTATATCCTCTTACCAGAAATCTATTTGTTAGTTCTCTCGATTGCACAATAAAGCTCTCATTATCTGTGCACAATCTACGTAATCTTACAAATTGTGCTTTGGGAATACTTTTAACCAGCGAACGTGGGTGGCAGCTCTTGGCAGAGAGTAGTGTGTTCCTGGAATTTGGTTTACGGAATATTTCTGATTGGATTGTCATGTCATGATCGATGTAGAGAAGGAGATCTAGGAAACTAATACAATTAATATTTTGTTCATAAGTAAACCTAATATTTAAATCATTATTATTTAATATATTAACAAAAGAATCCAGTGATGATTCATCTCCGTCCCATATCATTATGAGATCGTCGATGAACCATTTAAAGAATATAATATTGGAACGATAAGTGTTATTACTGTGATAAATAAACTGTGCCTCCCAAAAACCCATAAATAAATTTGCGTATGAAGGTGCAAAACTCGTGCCCATTGCTGTGCCTAATAATTGTAAATAAAATCGTGAATCAAATAGGAAATAATTATGAGTGAGTAGGAAGGTGATAGATTCTAAAAGAAAAGTGCAAAGTGAAGTGGATAAATGTGACATATTAAGAAAGTGATCCACCGCTGATAACCCATGTT
Organism: Ascaphus truei; assembly: GCF_040206685.1. Taxonomy (NCBI): domain Eukaryota; kingdom Metazoa; phylum Chordata; class Amphibia; order Anura; family Ascaphidae; genus Ascaphus; species Ascaphus truei. Next base: position 38,036,852 of record NC_134487.1, read on the forward strand.
CATGCTGTATAATAGAATATAAAGAAACCACGTCTAATGTGACCCATCTGTAATGTGGTTTCCAGACCACGTCCCCTAGATCGACTATGACATCCGCTGAATCCTTTATAAATGATGGTAGTTGGAACACCAATGGTTTGAGATAGCTGTCCACATACCGCGATAACCCATCTCCCAAAGATCCAATGCTAGCCACTATAGGGCGGCCAGGAGGGTCGACCAGTGACTTATGGATCTTTGGAAGATGGTGGAATACCGGAATCACGGGATGTGGACAGCTCAAATAATCTACTTCCTTTTTATCTATTACACATAGAATTTTTCCAAAGTTTATTTATTTATTTTATTTATTTATAAAATATTTTACCAGGAAGTAATACATTGAGAGTTACCTCTCGTTTTCAAGTATGTCCTGGGCACAGAGTAAAACAAATAATACATGGTTACAAATACAGTTACATAAATGAACAAGGTATACATTTATATACAAGACATTGCATGCACAGTTAAAGAAAATATATATTATGAGCGTATGAAACAGTTACAGACCAGATTAAAGTGTGAGACAGCCTTAGATTTGAAAGAACTTAAGCTGGTGGTGGATATGAGAGTCTCTGGTAGGTTGTTCCAGTTTTGGGGTGCACGGAAGGAGAAGGAGGAACGTCCAGATACTTTGTTGAGTCTTGGGACCATGAATAGTCTTTTGGAGTCTGATCTCAGGTGATAGGTACTGCATGTGGTAGGGGTGAGGAGCTTGTTCAGGTAGCTGGGTAGCTTGCCCAGAAAGTATTTGAGGGTGAGACAGGAAAGGTGAACTTTGCGCCTAGACTCTAGTGATGACCAATCTAGTTCTTTGAGCATTTCGCAGTGATGTGTGTTGTAGTTGCATTGGAGAACAAAACGACAAATTGAATTGTAGAGGGTGTCAAGTTTGCTAAGGTGGGTTTGAGGAGCCGAGCCATATACTATGTCTCCATAGTCAATAATTGGCATTAGCATCTGCTGTGCAATACGCTTTCTGACCAGGAGACTTAGGGAGGATTTGTTCCTGTAAAGTACCCCTAGTTTGGCATAGGTCTTGGTTGTCAGGGTATCAATGTGCATCCCGAATGTTAAGTGGGAGTCAAACCATAAGCCCAGGTATTTAAAACTAGTGACAGGTGTTAGGGTGGTTTTAGCGTTGGTTCTAATCAGGAGCTCAGTCACTGGAAGCTTTACAAATTTAGTCTTGGTCCCAAATACCATTGTTACAGTTTTGTCAGTGTTTAAAAACAGTTTGTTTTGGGAAATCCAGTTTTCGAGTCTCAAAAAGTCAGACTGAAGTATGTGTTGAAGGTCAGAGAGGCTATGGCTGTGTGCATACAGGATTGTGTCATCTGCATACATGTGTATTGAGGCTTCCTTACAAGCTGTGGGAAGATCATTAATGAACACTGAGAAGAGTAGGGGCCCCAGAACAGAGCCTTGCGGGACACCACAGGTGATATCCAGGGGGTTGGAGTTAGAGCCTGAGATGGACACATGTTGGGATCTTCCTGATAGGTAGGACTGAAACCAGTTTAAAGCATGTTTCCCTATTCCAGAGCTCTGGAGTTTGTTAAGCAGGATAGCATGATCAACTGTGTCAAAAGCCTTTGCAAAATCTAGGAATACTGCACCAGTGAGTTGTCCCCGTTCCATTCCACACTGGATTTCATTGCAAACTTTTAGCAGGGTAGTTACGGTGGAGTGTTTGGGACGAAACCCAGACTGGAATTGGCTAGGGAAATTTGTCTTGGTGTAGAACTCGCTTAATTGGGAGTGGACACATTTTTCCATAACTTTGGATAGAATTGGGAGAAGTGAGATTGGCCTGTAGTTTGAGACAGTGTTTTTGTCCCCACTTTTGAAGATTGGGACAACTCTGGCAGTTTTCCAGGTCTTAGGGATATGGCCTGCAGACAGGATAGAGTTGACTATGGACGCAATTGGTTTGGCAATGGCTGGGGCACCAAGTCGTAGGAACCTAGATTGTAGTAAGTCGGGTCCACATTGGCTGCTTAGTTTTAGTTTGAGGAGCGCTTGTGTAATCTCCTCTTCAGATACTGGGCTAAATTGAAAATTGTGGGCAGTGTTGGGAGGGGGTGGGACTATAGGGGTACTCCCAGGATGAGATTCAGGTTTGGGGTTTGTGCTGCGTTTCGCTAATAAGTTAATCAATTCATCAATAAAGTCAATCAATTCATCAAGTTGTGAGGAAAAATTGGTAGTTGGATCCCCTGTGAGGGGTTTGTAATGAGTAGCATTATTCAACTGCCTCAGAGCCTCTTGTCTGTACTGTACAGTGGACAAAACTACCAGAGCCCCACCCTTGTCCGCATTACGAAACATGATGTCTCTTCTAGACTTAAGTTGTTCTAATTGTTGATATTCAATATACGTCAAGTTTTTTGCCTGAATGGAGGATTGTGAGAAACCTTGGGCTAATAGCCTCAAGTCCCTTTCTATAAGACCTTCAAATGTGGTAATAAAGGGCCCCCTGTTGTAATTGGGGCAAAATATAGATTTCCTTTTTAGGCCTGAATTATGATTCCCAAAGAAGGACTGAGAAAAATTATTCAAATTTTCCCCTTGTTGTTCCAACAATCCTTCCATGTCAGACAACACACATGTTTCCTGAAAATTAAAGTTAGACATATAACCCATCAGGCTTACCTTGGCTCAGGCCAAGCCCGGTGTCTGCAGGGGACCCGGCCGGCACTGCAAATTTGCCCCCACCTCTGGCCAGGCCCTGCTTCCAGTCGCGGCCGGACCCCAGCTCTCAACTGCCTTGAAGCCTCTTCCTTCCTCTGTCCCACGCCTCCCAGCTTCCACTGCCAGCGTGCGACAGGACACTTTGACGTCAATGCGTAGCGGGCCAGAAGTTGGGCCAAGCTTACTTCCGGTGCGTTGACGTCAGAGATCACCATCACGCACCACAGTGGAAGCTTGGTGGCCTGGGATACAGAGAGGAAAAGCTTACAGGCAGCTAAGAGCCAGGGTCCGAGCACGACTGGCAGCAGGTCCTGGACAGAGGTCAGGGCAAATTTGCAGCGCCAGCCCCTCCCCAGCCAGCGGTCCCAGGACACCGGCCCTGCCTGTTCCCCCCCCCTCTCGGTGGCCCTGGTTATTATTGCCCTTGCCAGCCTGACTCCATTACAGTCCATCCAAATTGCTGATGCCAGACTCATCTACCTCACTCACCTCTCCGGATCTGCTATCTCACTCCCACCACCTTGTTCCATGCTGAATCCTTTCTCTGGAATGAACCTACCATGAACCTTCAAATTCTCCCCCAGCTTTCACACTTTTAAAATCTCCCTGAAAATGCACCTCTTTCAGGAATCCTATCTGACACCCCCTAACATACTCATCCCCTATACCAAATGGAACCAGCTGTGCGGCTGGACCAAACTACCTGCTATCTCACACCCCCCTAACATCCATAGCCCCAACCCTAAAGGGACCAGCTGTGCGGCTGCACCAAACTGCATGCTATCTCACACCCCCCTAGCATCCATAGCCCTAACCCTAATGGGACCAGCTGTGCGGCTGGACCAAACTGCATGCTATCTCACACCCCCCTAACATCCATAGCCCCAACCCTAATGGGACCAGCTGTGCGGCTGGACCAAACTGCATGCTATCTCACACCCCCCTAACATCCATAGCCCCAACCCTAATGGGACCAGCTGTGCGGCTGGACCGAACTCAATCTTGAGCAGCCAGTTTTACCTTCTGTTTCAAATATGCCCCCCATTCCCTCTAGATTGTAAACTCCAACAAGCAGTATCTTCATTACCTTTTGCATCATGTGTGAGTTTGTACGCTCTTATTTGGTATGTCATTCTGATGATGTCATTTATGTCATTGTGTTCCTCAATTGTACCATGTTGCAGAATATGATGACACTTTATAAATAAATACTAATAATACAATTAAACTGATCTATTAGGATGCCATAATGAAAGCATATGTTATCTATGGGATTTCATACATCAAACATCTAAAAGTACATCAGTACGCCAGTCAGTCTTATTGCTACCTTGAGAAAGCGTCATCAGACGCGAAACGGCCGTAGCTGTGCTATGCCGTTACGCTGTACCATGTAACCCCGGAAGTCACTGAGTGTCTATGAGTGTATATGAGTAATGCTGACGGTGAATCACTTAGCTCTCTGTGCGTTCCCCCGAAACATAGCGAGGGGACAATACTTTATTAGTATCGATTAGTTACACTAAGTCTAGTAGAACTACGTAGGAAGATCTATTTACACAGAGCCTGGGGAGCTGCTAAACAATGTGGAAATAACAATGTGGACATACTAAGAGAGCCAATATCAGTCTAAGACTTGGGCATATGTGAGTCCATATGATACACATAAGGTACACCACAGTAGCATCAATTAGCAGCTATGCTAATTACGCCCATACCATCTGATCTACTTATATAAGAACCTTAGAACCCACAAACAAACCAACATTTCACGAACACAGACCTAATGCTAGCTATCATCTAAGCAAACATGCATATACCAATGGATGTTTTACACATGGTATATGTTAGGGTAAAAGTTACATATTTACCTTATTAGGCTAACTGTTGCCAGTGGGTTACTAACAGATTACAATCACCTACAAATGTAACAGAAATAGCAGCACACCAGCTTGTATGATTGACCAATCTGTCTACCTTACGTTTCATAGCATTTATAAATGCAACTAGTAAAGCAGCACCTTCTGTCCAAATGATACACCCCCCAATCACCCCACAGCAGTGAGAAATAAGCTATAACAATAGCATAAACTCATACTGTATATAGGGAGACCACCCTAGAGACTCCCCATTTGACAATCAAGGTAAATAGAGCATCAACAATTACAACTTGCTCCATTAGGGGTTACTAATAGGTAATTTACTAGGCATTGTATTTTACAAAGCCATACCTACCACATACGTGTATAAGGTTTTTAATCACTTACACTAAACTCTCAATTTGTGGTGAACATCGCTTTTTGTTAAAAAGGAGTAGCAGCACCTGGTTTCTATCAGGATTCTGGATAGACTGCTCACCTACTCAGTGGCGATGTTTGCTTTTTGACAAAACGATACTTGACTATAACTTAATCCTAACAGAACTTTAGGAGAACATTTTCCTTTTCTACCGTGAACAATACACATTATAGACCGTCATATCATTCTGATATGAGGTTGAGAGACACTATTTAGGATAGTGATTTAATTAGGGAATTTTTGTTGTTTAGTCCACCATTATTTTATTATTACTATATTAATAAAGTTTGATTTTTAATTATTTCATCATTGCACCGTTGGGAGTGCTACACTAGGGGCCTTCTTTTCAACTCCTATGTTTCTTCATAGGGTTTCTTTTACCATATATTATTAGTCCCAGCACCCAAACTCTATCTAGACAGTAGTGAGAAAAACTGACCACTCACAGCTCACAAGACAGCTGATGCTGTGAGTAAATACACACACGATTGTGGATAGATTTGGTTGATATTAGGCAAATCAGCAACATTGAGTGTGGGTATAGCGTGGTCCTGGCAGTGTAATAAAACAGCAGTGAATAGTACTCATAGGGAGAGTAATTGACTGATTAAGGAGGGAGTAAATAGGCTCCGTATGAACTGTTGGTAGGGGCAGCAAAGGGTAAATATCAAATGAAATACCTCCGTAGTCCTACTCCATGTGACAGTCTTTGAGTATCTCTGTCCAGTCCCAGCGAGGTACACCAAGTATGAGGATTCCAACGCTGTCTCCCACGATCGTCTGCTGTGTGTGTCTATCTAGACAGTAGCAAGAGTGTTCCTTCCTCCCCTGGTCCCTTTCCCTTATCAAACCTATCTCACACCCCCCTAACATCCATAGCCCCAACCCTAATGGGATCAGCTGTGCGGCTGGACCGAACTCCATCTTGAGAAGCCAGTTTTACCTTCTGTTTCGAATATGCCCCTCAATCCCTCTAGATTGTAAACTGCAACAAGCAGTATCTTCATTACCTTTTGCATCATGTGTGAGTTTGTACGCTCTTATTTGGTATGTCATTCTGTTGATGTCATTTATGTCATTGTGTTCCTCAATTGTACCATGTTGCAGAATATAACACTTTATAAATAAATACTAATAATACAATGAAACTGATCTATTAGGATCCCATAAGGAAAGCATATGGTTATTTATGGGATTTTCATACATCAAACATCTAAAAGTACATCAGTACGTCATTCAGTCTTATTGAGCCTAATAATGCCGCTTTCATTTCTAAATCTCTTTTTTCCTCAGGATTACTGTGCCTATATATCAGTTGTCCTAATTGGGATGCTTTATAGTACTTAATGATGTTGGGGACGTCTACATCCCCCCACCCCTATGTTTCGGTCTTTGAACAATGAGAATTGTAATTTGTGTTTTTTTATGACCCCATATAAATTTAGTAAACTCGTTTTGTATCTTAGTTACAACAACAAAGGGAATTTTTAAAGGGAGGGTGTGTAAATAATAAAGCAACTCAGGAAGGGTATTCATTTGGCGGCAATGCAGTCAAGCCAATAAATGTACAACTCTTTCCATTCTTGTAGGTTGTCTAAAATATTCTTGAAAAGACCTGGGAAGTTTGCTTTATATGATGAATCACTGGAAGGATTGACTCCAAAGTATTTAAAGAAATCCGAGCACCATGTCAATTTCAAATAATCTGGAAGAGTTTTGTTGTATTGATAGGTCAATTTATACCCATAGCTATTGACTTACAGTAGAATTGTGAATTTCAAAATATGGTACACAAGTCTGCTAAAGTTATCTAATTCCATGAAAAGATTAGGGAGAGGTTTACCGAGTATCAAGGCAACATCTACTGCAAAACATTATTAGAGTTACCTAATAAAATTTGCTAGAGGTTCTACTGATAAAGCAAAATGCTAGGACAGCCTTGTCCTCTACCATTTCGTATGGGGGGAGAATTATTTTAAAGACAAGCTTTTGAGAGCAATGATCTTTTGTTCAGACCAAGCAGTATTGATCTACAAATGGTTGGTACCAAATACAAATGGTATCACTTTGCAACCAATAGTAAAAAAAAGTCTGTGTTTGTCTGCCTGTCTCTGTCTGCCCCCTTAATAAACATAAGGTGTAATGTGGACTCCAAACAGGTGCATCGCATAGGGCCAAGTTTAACCATAACCCTATTATCCCTACTCGTTGAGGACCCAGGTATGGGCCAGTCTAAATTCCCCACCTCTGCCTTGGGGGGTCTGTCTCCTGGACAGTAACAAGCGGCATACACAAACATAACAAGATGCACAGGCCACGCAATGGACCCCACATAGGTGGAGAAGGCCCTCCGGGGGACTCACTGCAACCACTGTTCTACATTGGATATGAAATTGGACTCCATCACCTCCACCTTGCAAACCCTGAGTGCCGGTAGCAGAGGCTGCACCAATTTTAATAGTTCTAAAGGAACCAACTATGCCCAACCGTGAACGTTATGGTGGCTCTCCCTCTGGCTGCAGAGGGTTCCTTAACCAGTTCCAGATCCACTTTGATTTTCAGCCATCCTACTTCGTTTCCTATCGCTCTCGGGTGGTGTTTATCATATCCCTCCTGGCTGGTGAGGCCCTGACATGGGTGTCACCATTGTACGAGAAGGGATCTCCCCTCCTAGACTATTTAGATGCCTTCAACCAGACTTTCCAAAGGGTGTTCAACGCTCCAGGTTGAGCGGCCACTGCTGAGGCAACCTTTATGTGGATTCAACAAGACAAGAACCCGGTGGGCTGCTACGTTGTCGAATGCAGGACGTTGGCTGTGGACTCTAACTGGAATGAAGGGAGCTCTGAAATCCGCCTTCATGCAAGGGAATGCTTTAACTGCACTGCCACTATTGTATAATCCTTGGGAACCCGAATTCCTTCACTTCTCCAACACTATTTTTTCAGAAAGAACTGATCTGGTGCTAACCTGCAAGCAGTTACACAATGGTTCCAACAAGAATACAAGCCCAAAATATCACATATGGATCTTGCGTGGAAAACTTGAATTCAAACTGATATGAGTATATATTCCAAAGCAGCTTACCCCAAACATAGGATGAAGAGTTATGGCAAAATAAACAAATTGGCCAACAGCTGTTTTGTGCTATCAGTGTTTTTTCAAAAGCAAATGGTCAACGCGCAGACAATGCATAAACTAATAAATATGCATAATGATGGCAATGTTTATAGGACTTTCTGTCAACGTTATGCGCAGAGTACGTATATCAATACAATCAAACACTGTCAACTTCATAAGTCATTTGAAAGCAATCGGAGCAGAATAGCTTACTTGTACATTTAAACAGAGAAAGTTTGCACATTGTATACACTATTAAAGGACTATATGAATTCAAAAGGAATAAATAAGAATACAGGTGGAAGTGATCAAAGTTTGACAACTGTTTTTCTGATCTAGTATATTACTGATTAATTTATTAACACTTTAATTATTCAGAAATTATGGCGGCTCTTACAATTTGTATCAATGGCTGAGAGTCATCAAACTCTGGTAAATTTGAGCTAATAGTGTGACACGAAAAGAAAAAATAATGCAATTTTTACAGCAATGTTATGAGCTACAGTAAGTAAATACCTGTTATTACATACCCTATGGCAGAAAATACATTACCCTTTGATGCCTGAGGCAACCAATGCATAGCACACGAGAGGGGTCAATCTTCCATACTATTTACCCCCCTTGTCTACCTAATAGTAATTATTAACAATCAAGCCTATGTATTAAATACATAACAATATACATGTTTTTATCAATATATCTACATCTATCTATATATATATATATATATATATATATATATATATATATATATAAAAAAAAAAATATATAGAGCTATATATACATAGATATATAAACATATGGCTATTATATTCTGCCGCACTCATCAATATGGATTACTGGAGTCACTAGGACATTTTAAATGTATTTAGACAGAGAAAAGTTGCACAAAATTGAGTTCTGCCTTGTATTTTATATTTGATATAAACTAGAATGGATAAAGAATAGCCTTGTCCTGTACAGTTTCTTATAGTAACAGAATTATTTTAAAGGCATGCTTTTGAGTGCAATGATCTTTTGTTCAGATCATGCAGTACTGCTCAGACAAATGTTTTGTATCAAATACCAATTATACCACTTTTGCAACCAATGGCCAAAATGCAATAGAAAAATAATGATTGTACTGGCCTGATACCAAAAGAGAACAATGGAGAGGATCCTGGACTAATGAGATAATCTACATTGAATCGATATACAATTACAAACCTTATTACACATGTAACCCTTTTACCATACCCCCCCCTAAGTGAGATTGGGGGGTATGTTCTTCTTAGCTACTCTGGTGCTGTTTTACACCTGCTGGTAACAGGAGGGCTGAGCGCTCCGCGGTGGTGTGGGGAGAAACCAAGACAGGGACAGGTTACCTTGGTCTTTCTCTGGTGCAGTGCCTCCAGCCAGCAAGGATCCCCTGTAGATATTCAGGGGAAGGACCCCCCACTGACACTCCTTCATTCTCAGAGACAACAGGAACACACACAGCATGTCTTTTCTGGGTGGCTTTATTGCAGGCAAGTATACAACATATCACACAAGCTTCTTCTTAACTGCATATGCCCTACTCATTATTCTCTGCCATCCTGTTCAGAGCCCTGACACAGGCCTAAGTCTCCCTTACTCCATACTTGGGAGCTCTTCAACTGCTCATAACAGCATAATTCCCCTCCCTCCCTGCCCCTCTTGGGTGGGAGGGAGAGAACTCTTTTCCTTCTTCTCAGCTCACTCTCTAACTCACAACTCAACTGAACTAACTGACAATTTGGGAGGATGCCACAATTTGTATATCTTTGGGGAGTGTCTCTGACTCTGACTCATAGCAAGCTAGAACCGGATATAGATTGGCCCACACACACCACGGGGCGTTCCAACCAATATCCACCCCTTAGATTGACATCCTCAGAAGTTGCTAGGCCCGCCCTTGAATACTGATACATTATTCAAGGCTGAAATACACATACAGGCCTAAGGAAGGAATTAACCTTTCCACTGCCTGCACTAACAGGACTGACAGAGGAAAGGCCCAGGGAATAGAAGTAACTGCCGAAAGGCTATGTTACACAGATATAGCCAGGTCACCCTCTGGGTCCTCCTTGGCTCCCCGGTTTCCTCTGATGCAGCTGCGGCAGTTAGAGTGGCGAGCAGGCTGCCGGAGGTCCGTAGCAGCTCCCTTCGCAGGGCGCCGCCATCTTGCTGATATCTGCACATGCGCACTGACGATTTGCAGAGAGCAGAGGTGCGGTGGCCATCTTACAGAGGCGTCGGGCGCTTGTGCAGTGTGGCGCGAGTAGTGGCCATGTTAAAGATAGGCTCTGCGCAGGGACAACATGTCCCGTGAGCCTTAGGGGCTGGCATCACATGGCGCGCAACAGCCAATAGGGCTGCAGCAATCTCCTGCTCACAGATAGATACAATTGGGGCACATGGATGGCGAGGAGTCAGTCAGAAGGGGAGCAGAGAGAGAACAAGTAGTGTCCAGGGGGCTATGCTTCCTTGGACTAGGCCTAGCTTGCCCCCTTAGGCCCCAGGTAGGCCCTGAGACCCAAACAGCTTGTGGGTGCTTTAAGGAGAGGCCCATCAGATAGGGACATTGCCCCATTAGTTTGTAGTGTTAAGGACACAGCAGCGAAGACGCGCAGTACTTGTGGCCTGTGGTCTGGGACCAGACCACCACCGCAAGATATAGAGACTCTCCTCATGGTGGGACACTCCAGCTGGAGTCAACCCCACACAGAGGCGGACGACGACCACGTGGGACAGACTAGTCTTATCAACGGCCGGCGGTACCCAGGGGCTGGAGCTCCCGGCAGGTATCCAACTCATCAAGCGTACCAACAAATCACACACATTCTGTGGGTAGCGCTACCGCACACTCGTGGTGGGTTGTGGCTCCTGAGACACCAGGTGTTTAGGTGCCCAGGGTACCTAAGTACTTTGGGGGAAACCTCCCCAGGGTGTGACAAGGTGGTTGGACCGTGGGGCACTGCGGGAGGGATGGCCGTGTGAGGTCCGCATAATATGTGTTATGGTGTTATCTATGTTCAGTAAACCTGTTATTACTGTAGTGCCGACGAGTATTCTAAAACAAATCTGGGGCAATCACCAACAAGACCCAGGTCCATACTGGGTACATGCTGGGTACATGCTTCAACATTTCAGTGACATTTCTGCAGACAGACTAATGGCCCACCGGATTAACAGCGGGGGTCCCTGGCAGTCCCATTCAAACTGAATGGGACTGCCAGGGACCCCTGCTTTGTTAATCCGATGGGCCATTAGTCTCTGCAGAAATGTCACTGAAATGTTGCTGCATGTACCTAGCCTGTACCCAGCCTTTACCCAGCATGTACCTGGGTCTTGTTGGTGATGGCCTCAGATTTTCCAAGGCAAGTTTTAGAATATTCGTCGGCGCACCTGTATATACCAGTGTGTGTTTATTGTATTGGGTCTTGTGAAGGGCTTATCCAGTGCTGCTAGGATCCCTCACAGGTGAAGGTGCTGTCACCAGATCAATCGGGTACACCCCAGACTCCCTGCAGCAGAGGATCAGGCCTCCTGTAATCCTATCAGGTAATGCACCACAGGTTGTCACCCTAGACACTGGGGAAAGGGGGCTACACACATATGCAAAATATATTGAACTGCAGACGACCACACGGCACACAATGGGTTAAATTATACTTTTTATACACATATAATGCGTGTGTGTGTGTTTATATATATATCCAACACACAGAGTTGGTGCCGCAATCAGAACCACTCCCCATAAATTAAAATAAATCACTGGGCCAGATGTAGGGGTGAAAATTACCCTCTGGCGGTGCTAACAACCCAACATGATATAGAAACACAGAAAGAAAAAAAGAGGGTCTGTTGAAAGCACACAAACAATATGTGAAAATACAAAATGGATTTTATTAGCAACACAAAACACAAAAAAATATTCAAATATACCTAAACACATACAAAATAAACACTGCTGATCCAAGAGATACACAATATACATGAAGAGACCCAAAATATATAGCATACAATATACGTGGGTATAATAATGCAAATCCAGAGGAAAGAAAATTCCCCTGGAAATGCAGTGAAGATCGGCCGATCACCAAAATAGAATAGTACAAATGACTGAAAGATTACCAGCCTCTACACAAAACCCAAATATGAGCAGAGAAAAGAGCAAAAATAAATAATGTAATAGTTATATACCCTAAATGCTGTACAGTCAGATGATGGCAGCTAGACCCTGGCAAATGTAATAATTCAGAGAGACAATTGATAAATGTCTAGAATATGTAAAAGTTGGCTCCACCATAGATATGGGGTGTATAGCAGTGAGTCAGCAGAGAATACAAGGAAGAAAATATATAGGAATGACTCCCTAATGCCAGAGATAGATGTAACCAATAGAAGCTAAGGCAGAGTAGCCCAAGGGCTCCGTGGAGCATAATACTGTCCAGATACTTGCTATGACGCTGCACAGGATATCCAGAGGAGAAGGGGAGTCCAAAACGAAGGTAAGTAAGAGGCAGTGCGAGCCTCCGGCATCCCGCTCACTGTATACAGCAGGCAGCAGTCACGAAGCAGTTACACAAACTGGATAGAGAAGTGTCAGCAATAGAGCTCCAATCAGAGAGGTGGTCAGCACGGGGCAGGTGACAGGGGGCGTGGTGGAGGCGTGGCCGTAATATCACGCGAGCGGTTCACCCTCATTGGCTGAAACACGCACGTGACCCGGCCATCGCGTGGCAAAGACAAAATGATTTGTCTGGCCGAGAATCCCGCGCGCGGTAGCACATGTTCGCGTGCTCTATGGCCTGAATCATAGAGGTACGGCCTTTTGTTCGTGGTGCGCGCGATATTGCTCGTGCGCGGCCACTCTAATTGCGACCTAAAAAGTTAACACTGGTATATGTAATCCTTGTTTCTAATTCAGTTTGGTGACTTCCATTCTCTCTTTTCTGACATATATTACATGAAATCACCTGACAAAGATTGAGAATATGTTGTTTTATCTAAATTGGTCATACTTTTTTTTGTGGCACTTACAGCCGTTTCAAGTCTACACTGCATGTGTGTAAATGTATATACTGTATGTACAGCTCAACCCCGTTATAGCGCGAATCCGCTTGTAACGCGGTCTGAGCATGGCTCCCGAACATCTCCTACTTTTCTTTCCCCCAGCACCACCATGCAGGCTTAGGACGCGACCCAGCACCTCAAGCGGCGCCGCGCGAATGACGTCAGCTGGGTTTTTTTTTTTTTTTTTAACATCCAGCTTTATTGGTAACAGACACACATGGAGACACAGAGACACGGAGAGACACATACACACGGAGACACCCACACCTTCTATTCAAGTCAATGAGAGTTTTTTGACAATTGCAGTGTGTTCGCTTTGGAGATAATTTCATTTAGACCCGTTGGTTGTACAAGTAGTGGAAAATGTGCTCAACTATGACCGTTTTGGGACTAACAAAAATAATAATATGACAGCATACATGTACTAGCAGCACAGACCTGTCACATCCCACTGGTTCTTTTGATGAATCTCCATTAAATTGGAGTTAGTGTCACTCATATTAATACTACCAGTGCTTCCCATAGACTTAAATAGTCTCAGTAAACTCTGCACTGTTCCATTAAATTGTCTCTATTTTGCCCAGAAATCCTCAATCATGCACAGATCAGGGGCTTTAGAAGTTCATATGATATCTCTCGGAACAGGCCATCATCTCTCCTCTGAGAAGATCCTCAACTCCATCCCATATACACTGGTATGCATTTTCTCCAGAGGATGGGCATGACCTCCAGAAAGATGGCTGCCACAGCCGCAAATCAAGTGACGCACACACCTTCACAGCTTTACGCCTTCATGTACGGCTGTTCGTGAGTCTGCTGCTGTAAAGCGCCAGTATCGAGCGCATGTGTGTGCACGATAAGAACTCTCGGTTCTCTTTGTTTTGCTGTAAAGCGCCTGATCGTGGCAGCTATTTTTTTTTTCTTCCGCGATCCCCGTTATACGCAGTCGCTTTATGTGGACCCCAAGCACCGTGTTATAACGGGGTTCAGCTGTATATCAAGTGTGTTACACTGTATAAAAATATTTATATTGTTCACGTTTTTCCAAATGTCATGCCATACTATGTATACTTCATAAAAATAAAGGATCAAATGAATACATAATGAATGCGTGGTAGTGACAAAAGGCGCCAACTACAGTATAATTACTAAAATAAATAATGTGATATACACGTGCAAAAATAAAAAATGATACTGATAACCAGCTCAAACCCTCTGGTGGATCCTGTCTTCACTGGATCCAAAAACTTGAATGATATTCTTGTAATCCAGGGTGAGCATATCGGCCCGGAAGAGAATGGAAAGAAACAAATACTAAGTGTAGATGGTTCAGCAATATAGAGATAAAGCGATAACTTGGCTCTATGAATATCCTACTTACAGGATTCCCATGGAAAACAGGCACTGGAATGAGATGAGGATATATAGATGTGGTAGGCTCCTCAATGTGGGATGCTCTCCACCCCTTCCATCCCCATTCCACTTCCTTTCATTTTTATAGCTAGATTATGTATTATGGACATTGCTGTTTTTGTACATTGTTTAATGAATATAGTATTGAAATATATACATGTTAAGATCAACGCTTATGTAGTGTATTATATTTTGAGTCCCTACTGTATGTATTTACATCCTCAATGGATGCCTGTCTATTATGATATATACGCTTGCTCTTCGTAGCTTTAGTGCAGCTGCTGCATTAGAAGAGAGACACTGATTGGAGCACATTTAGTAGTTAGGGTATTTAAGCCTGCAGTTTGTAGTGTGATATCATACTCCTGATGAAGCCAGAGACCCTACAAGGTTGGCAAAACGCGTTGAGGAGTTCCTGAGCCAGTTGGATTAATCCTTTGTTCGTGGAGTACTTTGGAGCCACGGAGAGAAGCCGGGGGAAGTGACGTCACGAAGTCGACGGCGCGACGAAGCGGAAGAGCAGAGCACACCGCCAGGCTGACCGGCTGCACGCTTCCCCCCTGTAGGGAGGTGGTGAGAACATCTGATGCACCGCGACCTTTGATTATATCCATTGCGCTTTTTTATAGCACTATTGTAAGTGTTCATTTTTATCCATTGTCATAAAGCTGTGTTTATCATATTGATCTGCACTATCAGTTCTTTCTCTCTCTCGAGTGCTATCATCTGCCACACTGACTGGCACATTGAGCAGCCTACCACATCTATATATCCTCATCTCATTCCAGTGCCTGTTTTCCATGGGAATCCTGTAAGTAGGATATCCATAGAGCCAAGTTATCGCTTTATCTCTATATTGCTGTACCATCTACACTTAGTAGTTGTTTCTTTCCATTCTCTTCCGGTCAAATGAATACATACTTATAGCTTTCAGGCACGTTTTGAGGTCAGCATAAAAATCCGAGGTTTGATCCTTGTATAGTGGTTCTGGGGGTGGATGGATACTCCATCATAAAGGCTGGTTGTAATCATGTAATCCAACTGGTGACAGATTACTTGGATATGATTTGCTACATTATAATGATCCAGTCTGATATTTGATGGATGTTCGGGTACCTGTCTTGCAACTTGATGATATAGTATCATGCTGATTTTAATATCAGTCATTGTTATTTCAACTTGATAGCATATTGGCGCCTGACTTGCTTTCATTAGGTGGTGGCATGGGTTTACTAGATTTATACCCCCAAATAGGTTATTCTAGTAGTCAATGATAAAGCCTTGATAAAGACGCATAAAAAATACCCAAATACAATACAGAATCCTTATTTATAAACCATATTATTTTGTGGTTTCTTGGCTGCATTTTGTGAAACAAATTTGCAGGTTTCTATAAATCACAATCCAAATTTAAAACATTTTTTAGAGGCTTATTCTGTAAGCTCCGTTAGCGCTTTACCGTGCGTTCTGCACGGAAAACCCCATTCAAGTCAATGGGGCTTACCATGCAGATCGATCAGTACAGCGCAAACGGGGCTTACAGAATAAGCCCCTTAGTCTCCTCAGCTGGGAAGGGCATTACATAGGTCTACGGGGATTTTTTTGGACTGAAAATTGTAACATTTGCCTTTTCAGTCATCTATTATTTACCCTGTCTTTACGACCCTATAAATCTTTCTTCCCTGTAGATATATAAGTTGTAGGATGTTTAAAGGTTTAGCATGCTATGTTTGTAAATTACCGTTGTTGTTTTTTTAAATGACGTGATAGGCATTTATGATTATCCAAATGGTCATAACTATCCAAACTAAAAAGTTTATATTTTGCTGAAATGCAAATAATCATTAAAAAAAATATTATTAATAATAACTTTATTTCATATAGTGTTTTTCTCCCTATGGGACTCAAAATGTTTCACAATTACAGTATAGTGCTGGGGTGAGAAAGGTTTTTTGGCTGCGCCGCCCACCCCCCCGTGTCCCGGTCCCGGTCCCGGTCCCTGCGCTCGCGCCCCGGCGTCAAAAAACGCCAAGGGTCACATGACCCCACAGCATCATTTGATGCACGTTGCCATGATGACACGTCACATCACATGACCCTGCGACGTCATTTTACGCTGCCTTGTCATGGTGACGTGCCCAGAAGCCAACTGAATCATGGTAAATTGAGGTTGCAGAGGCCTCGCGCGGTTCCCCTGGCATTTAATTTAAATGCCTCAGGGAAGAGCGCCCCCCAGGGGAATCCCGCACCCCCCATGAGGGACGTGCCCACCAGTTTGCGCACCCCTGGTATAGTGCACAGTACACAGGAATTGTACAGACACAGTCCCCACCCAGTTGAGCTTACAAGCTATTTTTTTGGTGCCTGAAATCACAAAGAGCAGACACTGGGAATTCAACCAGGGTCTCCCACTTCTAACTCAGTATCATTGTTAACAGAGTCAGTGTCTTTACTCAGTGAGCCATAATATAGCAGGACTGCTTCAAACAAAAACATGGATGGATTAAAAGTTTGGTTTTGAGCTGGAATCCTGAAGTATGTTGTTGTGTTTTCCCT
The DNA here is from genome assembly GCF_040206685.1 of Ascaphus truei. Taxonomy (NCBI): domain Eukaryota; kingdom Metazoa; phylum Chordata; class Amphibia; order Anura; family Ascaphidae; genus Ascaphus; species Ascaphus truei. Next base: position 38,054,051 of record NC_134487.1, read on the forward strand.
ATTGTGCCTTATTAACAAGGCAGTATAACGTATTTTATTCCTAAAGAAAGCCCGTCTGACTACAAAAAAAAGAAAGAAGTAAAATAGAATTGGATTGTAGATTCCAACTCCCCTTTGTAATTTTATTGAGTCATAATAAAGTTGCAAATAAAAATATCTTTCTATAGGAACAGTAATAATAATGAATTCATATTAGACATTGACAAGGTAGAGAACTAACTTTGGTTCAAGACCTAAAATGATATGAAGCTGGAACTGTCTTAAACCTATTTACCGTCAGGCGCCTCACTTTCCAAAACAATTTCTGAAAGAAGTGATTGATAATCTAAATAATGAAACACACACAGCTGAACATACAATGGAAATATACACATGCACAACGCACAGCTCGTGGTATGCGAAGTCTTCAAATCCAAAGGGACATTCAGCTGGGGGTCACACAAATGGTGATGGAGAGAGCTCTGCCTGCTTCCCGGCATTGCTTAGACACACAGTTAGAACAGCATGACAAACAACCTGTTCAGTCTTTTCTTCCCCTTTGGTCGAAGCTTTATATACAGTGTGTTCTGTATGCATATGTATATGCTTGAATATAACTTTTGTTTGTAGCACTGCCAGAAACAGATGGATGGTGTTTATTTTTAAAGATGATGCCACAATTGTTTGTCTGCGTGGAATTTAATCTTAATATTTTCTTTTTTGGGGGGAGGGAGAAAGGGAATTGTGTTTTCTTCCAAACATGAAGGTCCATATTTACTAAATGGTTCTCTTCCATAAGACACCTTACGTCTTCCACTGGCTGAGGGTGTTTTATAGCACCAGTAAGTAGTTATACTATCATGAAAGAGTAGTTGTAAAGTAGGACACTTTCTCCTAAAGAAGAGGGCCCAGTGTTAAGGGGTTGGTAGGCTACCCCTCCGAATATGGGTTTACTAGGATTATACATTTTGTAAATGCTTTTGCATAATTATGTATCTTTGCCAAATAAGTGTTTTGCCATTATATTTTGATGGAAATATATACAGTATTGTTACAGGATTCAGTCTGAGGGTGATGGGAAGATCAGGAACAGGATTGCATTACAGAAATGGTGGAGCCTTGAGTGTTTCCAGAGGGAGATGCAGATGTGAGCTGTATCCAAATGGATCAAGTGGTCTATGCTTTAACTGGTCAATGGGTGTCAAGTGGTTCAGAACACCCATACTTTACCTTGCTTTATGTTTAACCTTGTTTTTGCTGGGTTGTTGTTTCCACATTCATCTAATCAATAAAATATGTGGTTGTTTTTCTTCATGATGTGCTGATGTTTATTTTAGTAAAGGTATGGGTGGGGACAGGGGTAAGCTGAGTCTTCTCACATTAAGAAAAATATATGGATGTACAGTAGTGTTTGTCCTTAGCTGACAGAAGGTCTAAAAACAGTTCTTTCTTACCATACAAAAGCAAAGCATTGAGCTATCCAGCTACCTAGTACTTCAATAGGTTAACTTTATTTAACTGTATACTTCTAGGTTAGCCTACAGTAGATTAATTGCTGGTACCACATCTAGGACTCCTGTGGCCAGCTTGTGTTCCCTGCTACCTCACTACTCTTATTTCAGTTTCCTACCTCCTCCTTTACCTGTTCTTTCTGCTGTTCCTGGTTCCTGTTATTAATTCCTGACTGCTGCTCCTCACTCCTGACCTTTTTCGCCCTGGAAGGATTTCCAGGCCCCTGAACCTAACTAGTATTATTCTATCTCGCTTCATAGAAGGCGCGGTGGATCTTGCACTTAGCTTCCACTTCAGTTACCTTTGTCTCAGCTTTCTACTTTATCAGGTACACAGATATATGTCTAATGTAAACAACTTCATTAAGAACATTCCTCTATGTCAGTGATTCCCAACCAGGGTTCCGTGGAACCCTGGGGCTCCTTGAAGCAGTCTCAGGGGTTCCTCCTATGGACTACAGACCCCCTCTACCCCCCCTGGGGGTGTGTTTTTTGGTATGTATTTTGTAGGGTGGATTGAGAGAGAGTGGGGTAATTGACGGAAGGTAGAGGCGAGTGAGAAAAGAGAGGGGGGGCAGGAGGGAGTGAGGAAATGTAACGCTCGGCCTGCCCACAAGCCAGACGAGACCCCGGGACTGAGGTGGAAAGGGTAAAACCACACACCTAGCTGCAAACTGGGGCACGGCCGGAGAGTGGTAGTAGCATAGGTGGTCCGGGTAACAAGAATGTAAATGGTACCGTACTTGACAGCTCCGGCGTAGAAGGGTTAAGTTCGTATGCCAAGGGTCGTGGATTGGAGAGGGCAGCGTAATCGATTGTCCGTAAGCCTGGGTCGTGGAGTGGAGAGAGCAGCGTAGTAGTTTGTCCGTGTGCCGTGTCCAAGGGTTGTAGAGGTCTGCAGTGTAGAAGTCCAAAGCAAGGTCCAAAGGGTTCCAGAGAGCAACGTAGTAGAGTTCAAAGCAAGGGTCAAATCCAGGGAGGTCAGCAAAGATTCCAGGGACAGGAGCAGCACTGAAAAGACAAGAGAGGCCAGGCAACTGCAGACAGCACCAAGGTACAGAAGCTATACAGAGCAAAGAGGAAATGGGAAGAGGGATTATATAGGGGGCTGGGACCAATCAGAGAAAGGGGAGTGACGGAGGAGCGGCCCCAAGAGGAACCTAATAGGAGAGCAGAGTGAGGAAGTTTGAAACCAATGGGAGTGAGGGGAGGAACAGAGGAGTGAGCAAGATAAGGCCCAGATAGAGGAGAGTTGCTAGAGGCAAAGGGAGCGGTCAGAGTAAGGGGAGGAACGGAGGGACGGACAAGGGAAAGGACAGAAAGGGAATGAGGACCTGAGAGGCAAGGCAGATGGGGAAGGGGCATGCCGGGCATGTGCGTGACATCCGAGGAGGCGGAGCATGGGGAAGGTGCACCGGAGGATCCAGGAGCAGAGAGAAGAAGGGGAGGAGCAGAGGGACGGACAGGGAAAGGGTCAGGTAAGGAGGGAGAAGCGGGGAGGCGGAGCTGACGGGACCTGAGCGGCGACACGCAAGGAGTGTGTGCTGCGCCAGCGGAGGCGGAATCAGGCGCCTGGCGCCAACCAATGGTGGCTTGGGTGCGTGTGCGCCCGTAAGGCTGACGCGCGTGGGCAGGAGGTGCAGGGAACGCAGCCAAAAGCGGGGAATGCCGCCGGGGAGCCTGAATGGCCTGAGAAAAAGTTAAGGATGCGCTGGATGCAGGTATACCCGCAGCGCGAATTATTACAGGAAAAGAGGGGGTAAGAGTGACGCAAGGGATAAATACATGCGAGGCGGGAGGGGGGAGAGTTAGTGAGATGGATGGGAGAGAAATACATGGGTACAGGGTGGGAAATAGAGGTGGCTCGTGAGGTGTGAAATTTTGTGACTGACCCCTGTCGAACCTAATATGTGTCAGCCAGATAGGGGTTCCCCGAGATTTTTCGAAATACTTCAAGGGTTCCTCCAAACAAAAAAGGTTGGAAATCACTGCTCTATGTGAACCTGAAGCACGCAAGGAAAAACAATGAAAACACCTGTAGCACGTTAAGAGGATAACATTGGAGCTAGATAACTATATTAACCCTGCATATAGATTTGAGGCAAAATATGATGGTTATTGTGTTTGTAACGCCAAGTCATATAATTTACATAAATCATAAACGTCTTAAATTAATCAAGGTTCTCTTCTGCACTGAGATAAGGACACACGGATTCAATGGTAATGTTGCTGCAGAATACTGCAGTATTCACGGGCATACCTGAAAAAGGGAACAGTTACCCTAAATGGCATGTTATCATTTAGCAGGATATATTCAGATATTTTCTGATGCACAGAAACGCTGAAATGGGCAGAAACAAAAACCAGACCTGAAATAGTTGTCTTATTTATAAGCTATGTTGTCAATGTGACTTGGCTTACCAGTAATAGTAAAATAAATGTTTATTGGTTATAAACTAACTTCACATAAAGACCTGTTAACGTTCTGTTATTAAAGGATACTTCACATTATTTGAGGCTTTACACTCTTGTTTATGTGAGGTAAAATGGTTTTTCATGTCCCTTTAAATGTCTGATGTACAGATGAGCAGACATCCGCTTGATTTTAAATATGCACTTAGGTTATTATATTTTTCTCTATCAATCTCTTAAAAGTACCAGCCTTAGGAAAAGCTGCTTTGGCAGGCATCTGCAATCACTCCCGTGGAGAGGTCTGAGCATATAAACAAGTGCTGTTGCCATGTTCAAAGCGCAAGGGATAGTTCAGAGAGCAAAATGCAGCCCTAGGTAATGGGGTTTAGGCAATTTTTGAGTTAAGATAACATCATTATGATTAGAACAGATTGTGCTCAAATCCCGCTGTTTATAATTAACACATTGCTTCCAAATACTCCAGGGCCCCTGGTAAATAGTGTTCTGTTTAGATCCACCTAGACCAATCAGAGTACTTGCATCAGATTCCATGCTGGGCCAGCACCTGTTTGGACCAACCCAATGGAGCCAAAATAACCTTCTCCCCGGCCCGTTGAGTCGATGGATAAACAAAGCTTGGCTTAGACATTGTCACACTATCCATATGGTTTTAAAGCATGTTTACAAGAATCCTATAAATAATTATTCTGAAAAAGATCATTCTGAAAAATGACACAGATTAGAATGACATTTACACTTCAAATATACGTGTCTAGATACAAACATAAGCACTGCTCATTTTTGCATCTCTCCACCCCCCCACCCGCCCCCCCAAATAGGACAGTGTCATTGCAAGTCATTGGGTCTTATTCAAACAGACATTAAAATGTGTTAAAGATCTATAATGCAGACATTATAGAGAACTCTTCCAAGATGTTATCCATGAGGCTGAAGTTTCAACTCAGTAAAGTATTTCTCATTTTGCTTAGTGTGTTCTCTATCCTATTAACACTACAGACATATTTTCATTGAACTACCTACAGATGGGAGAGAGGGGGGAGGGGGGGGAATGAGTGGGGCGGAGGGGAGGGGGGTTGGTGGGGGTAGCAGGGAACTATCGAAAACCGCACCTGAATAAATAAGCTGGTATATCACATCAGTGGTGAATAATAGGTCCCATACTAAGGCTACCACTCGTCACTGTGCAGCACACCAAGGCTACATGAACGAAACCACTGAGCACTGTATCCCCCAATAGTCACCACTGTGCCACTTGTAGCTAGCTAGTGGATACTTCCTGGGGCCCACAACTTAGTTTAACTGCCTCGTAGCATGCAGCGCCATAGTATGCGGTTTTCGATAGTTCCTCGCTACCCCCCCCCCCTCTCCCATCTGTAGGTAGTTTAGCACTCTCCCAGTCAAGCCTTGTGGCTGCATTATGCTGTGAGTGCAGAAGTGAGGTGATTTTACATCTGCACCTAGGAGTACTGGTGAGTGTTATCCCTATTGTGGAGACTGTTTGTATTGATCTAACGTGTAATACAGTACACCATTATGTGACTATAGACATACATCTGACTGTACATTGATCACATCATGTCAGAGTCACTTCTGTATACCAGTTCATATACTCGGAAAGGAACAAGGGAATCTAATACACTATTCCAATTTATGGGATATACAGTACTAAGGCACGCTTTATTCCCTTAGGGCATTTCATCAATAGACCCGTGGAGATTAGGGATTTATATGTGTGTCTATTTTTGACTCTTAAAGATCTAGTCACTCCCTGGTTACTTAGATCTAGTGCATTTGTTGTGGAATATGACGTTTTTTCACTGAAACAGAGCTCCTTATACTTCCTCCCAAACCTGGCCCTACTACCTCCTTCCACATTACTGTTGGAAATATGATCATTCACCCAGTAGCCCAAGCACGCTGCCTAGGGGTCAAACTCGATTCCTCTCTCACATTCTCTTCTCACATTCAAAACATTTCTAAAACTTGTCGCTTTTTCCTCCGCAATATCACAAAGATACGCCCTTTCCTCTGTTACTCGTCTGCTAAAACTCTGACTCAGGCTCTCATTCTCTCCCGTCTCGATTACTGCAACCTCCTGCTGTCCGGCCTCCCTGCCTCTCACCTGTCTCCCCTACAATCTATATTTAACGCTGCTGCCAAAATCACTCTACTCTTTCCTAAATCTGTCTCCGCGTCTCCCCTATGGAAATCCCTCTCCTGGCTTCCGATCAAATTCTGCATCTCACACTCAATTCTCCTCCTCACTTTTAAAGCTTTACACTCCTCTGCCCCTCCTTACATCTCAGCCCTAATTTCTCGCTATGCACCATCCCGACTCTTGCGGTCTTCTCAAGGATGTCTTCTTTCTACCCTCTTTGTATCTAAAGCCCTCTCCCGCCTTAAATCTTTCTCACTGATTGCCCCGCACCTCTGGAATGCCCTTCCCCTCAATATAGGGTGACCAGATTTTGAAAATGAAAAACCGGGACACTTTTTTTTTTTACATAAGTTTATTTATTGTAGTACACTTATACTTTACTACCATTAGTCCTTGTTACATAGTTACGTGTGTGTGTGTGTGTGTGTGTCGGATGACCTCACTAATCAGAAAAAAAAAGCCAGATGTGAATGATTCTGAACCCATTAACCAGTTATCTTAACGTGACTTGTAAACAGCGCTAGCACACCCGATAGGTGAATAAAAGTGCATACAGTATACTTTAAAATAAGTGAAAAGGTGATCTCTAATAAATTTCTCAACCTTCCAGGAATATGTATGAATTCCTTTCAGAGATAGCTTGTCCAGGGTAGGAAGGGAGCGACGATATCAGGGATACACCAAAAAATAAAGAACATATAATAGTGCAATACTTCAAAACAATCTGGATAGCAAGGAAACTTGGCTCTTTAGCAATGCCTACTTACAGCAGGTCAGATTATAAACAGCATTGTCTACACCACTGGTAGAGATGGATCAAGATCTTCCAAATCAGGACTGGTTTTCAACAGGGAATGTGTTCAGATCAGCTCTCAGACAGGAGATGATGTAAGGTGGCTATCATGCAAAACAAGGGCAGACCATGGTACAGATCGAAATAAAATTTATAATAGAAAAACAACAAAAGGCATAGGAATCGTACTCACAATAAGTACATTAGACATGTACACGTAATGTTTTACTTGAGACAAAGAAGTGCCGGACCCGTGTGGTACAGCTATCAGCTACTCTTCTCCATTACTCGCATCAGACCGCGTGTAAGCTGGCGTCTGACGTCACATCCGGTACGGCAGTGACGACGTACGGTCCGGTCGAGGAGCTCTGGAGACGGGCAGTGAGGGAACTCGGCAACTTCAGGAGCCTTCAGTTCAAAGGCAGCTGCAACTGTGACTGGCTCTACGCGTTTCGCTGTCAATGACAGCTTCCTCAGGAGCACGAATAATACCCCTAATGGGTTCTTTAACAGTATATATAGGGTATACACTTAATTGGTTCAATCATTCAATTTAATACACACACCGGTTCTCCGTAATTAGACGGACATAACTCAGTGGTCAAAAAAACGACGCAACATAATAGTTATTTATTTAATATATTAATTAGAGATCTAATATTAAAAACTCAATAATAAAAATATATAAAGAATAAACATTACAAGAATAAAAATTACAAAAGGAACTTATGATCATGCAACTCATGATGACGCGGGAGAGAGAAAAAGATAAAAACATGCATTAGTATCAACGTATTTAAAAGCACTAAATAAAAACACAATCTGCTAAAAAGATGATAATTAAAAAACTTAAATATACAAATATCTTAATATAATATGGAAAGAATTGATAGGAACCTTATCAGATTAACCAGTGCCAGGATGCCCCCTCTTCACAATTTCTAAAGCAACAATCCCGCCTGGGATCTTACCTGATCCGCAGTCCCTCAAGGTACTATACTGGAGGGGAGGTGTTCCCTACCTGTCTTCTGATATCTCCCGGGTGAAACTTGAGTCAGATCTGGAAGAAAGCAGGGTAGGTTACTTTGGTGTAGGTATACGGCAGTTAAGATAAGACATAGGGGGAGAGGGAGTCAGGGAGGGAGAGGGAGTCAGGGAGGGAGAGGGAGTCAGGGAGGGAGAGGGAGTCAGGGAGGGAGAGGGGGTCAGGGAGGGAGAGGGAGTCAGGGAGGGAGGGAGAGGGAGTCAGGGAGGGAGGGAGAGGGAGTCAGGGAGTGAGGGAGAGGGAGTCAGGGAGTGAGGGAGAGGGAGTCAGGGTGGGAGGGAGTCAGGGAGGGAGGGAGAGGGAGTCAGGGAGGGAGAGGGCGTCAGGGAGGGAGAGGGAGTCAGGGAGGGAGAGGGAGTCAGGGAGGGAGAGGGGGTCAGGGAGGGAGAGGGAGTCAGGGAGGGAGGGAGAGGGAGTCAGGGAGGGAGGGAGAGGGAGTCAGGGTGGGAGGGAGTCAGGGAGGGAGGGAGAGGGAGTCAGGGAGAGAGGGAGACAGGGAGGGAGGGAGAGGGAGACAGGGAGGGTGAGGGGGACAGACAGAGAGGGTGAGGGAGACAGACAGGGAGAGGGAGGGTGAGGGAGGGAGAGGGAGGGTGAAGGAGAGAGCGGGAGGGAGAGGGAGAGAGGGAGGGAGAGGGAGGGAGACAGGGAGGGAGACAGGGAGGGAGACAGGGAGGGAGAAAGGGAGGGAGAAAGTGAGGGAGAAAGGGAGGGAGACAAGGAGGGAGACAAGGAGGGAGAGAGAGGGAGGGAGGGTGAGGGAGACAGAGAGTGTGAGGGAGAGAGAGGGAGAGAGAGGGAGAGAGAGGGAGACAGAGAGGGTGAGGGAGAGAGAGGGAGACAGAGAGGTGAGGGAGAGAGAGGGAGACAGAGAGGGTGAGGGAGAGAGAGGGAGACAGAGAGGGTGAGGGAGAGAGAGGGAGAGAGGGAGGGAGAGAGAGGGAGACAGGGAGGGAGAGAGAGGGAGAGGGTGAGGGAGAGAGAGGGAGACAGGGAGGGAGAGAAAGGGAGGGAGACAGGGAGGTAGATAGGGAGGGAGAGGGAGGAAGAGGAAGGGAGAGAGGGGGAGGGAAAGGGAGGGAGACAGGGAGGTAGATAGTGAGGGAGAGGGAGGAAGAGGAAGGGAGAGAGGGGGAGGGAGAGGGAGGGAGAGAGAGGGAGAGAGAGAGAGACAGAGAGGGTGAGGGAGAGAGAGGGAGATAGAGAGGGTGAGGGAAAGAGAGGTATACAGACAGAGAGGGTGAGGGAGAGAGGGAGGCAGACAGAGAGGGTGAGGGAGACAGAGAGGGAGAGGGAGGGAGAGGGAGGGTGAGGGAGACAGAGAGGGTGAGAGAGAGAGAGGGAGGGTGAGGGAGACAGAGAGGGTGAGGGAGAGAGAGGGAGAGAGTGAGGAAGAGAGATGGAGACAGAGAGGGTGAGGGAGAGAGAGGGAGACGGAGAGCGATTGAGACGGAGAGGGTGAAGGAGAGAGAGGGAGACGGTGAGGGAGAGAGGGAGACAGAGAGGGTGAGGGAGAGAGAGGGAGACGGAGAGGGTGAGGGAGAGAGAGGGAGACGGAGAGGGTGAGGGAGAGAGAGGGAGACGGAGAGGGTGAGGGAGAGAGAGGGAGACGGAGAGGGTGAGGGAGACGGAGAGGGAGAGAGAGGGAGACGGAGAGGGTGAGGGAGAGAGAGGGAGATGGAGAGGGTGAGGGAGAGAGAGGGAAAGGGTGAGGGAGAGAGAGGGAGACGGAGAGAGAGGGAGACGGAGAGGGTGAGGGAGAGAGAGGGAGACAGGGAGGGTGAGGGGGACACACACACCGATACATACACCCACCCACCGATACACACACCCACCCACCGATACACACACACACCCACCGATACACACACCCACCCACCGATACACACACCCACCCACCGACACACACACACACCCACCGACACACACACACACACCCACCGACACACACACCCACACACACACACACACACACACCACACCCACACACACACACCACACCCACCGACACACACACACACACACACCGACACACACACACACCGACCGACACACATGCACACCCACCGACACACCCACCCACCGACACACACGCACACCCACCTACATACACACCAACCGACACATACACACCCATTGACACACACACCCACTGACACACACCCACTGACACACACCCACACACTGACACACACATGCACTGATACACACATGCACACACCCACCCACTGATACACACAGACACACACACTGATACACACACACACACACACACTGATACACCCACCCACTGATACACTGATACACACACTGATACACACACACACACACACTGATACACACACACACACTGATACACACACACACACACACACTGATACACACACACACACACTGATACACACACACACACACTGATACACCCACACACTGATACACCCACACACTGATACACCCACACACTGATACACCCACACACTGATACACCCACACACTGATACACCCACACACTGATACACCCACACACTGATACACACACACACTGATGTACACACACACACTGATACACACACCGCCAGCCCCTGCACCGCCCGCCAGCGACGGAAGTCACTGCTCGTCGAGCCCGTGGACCGGACAGGGGGAGAACCCGCCTGCCAGACCTGGCTCCGCGCTCTCCCACCTAACGGGGATAAGGCCGCGCGCCTGGGCAGAAGCAGGGAGTTCCCCAACAGCAACCCCGCACTGTCCCCATGCACGCGCAAGGGAGGGAATGTGCACACGGGAGGGAGGGAAAGTGCGTGCGCGAGTGAGGGAAAGTGCGCGCGCGAGGGAGGGAAAGTGCGCACGCGAGGGAGGGAAAGTGCGCACGCCTCCAGCCATCCGCGCTCCCGCCAACCCTACCCACCTACCTCGGGCAGCAGCAGCAGCCACAGGGAACGGAGGCAGAGGGGGGGAAAGCGCCAAACAGCCAATGGCTGTCCCTGCTCCCACCTCCCTGCACGCTCGGGCCGCGGGGATGGGGGGAGGAAGCGGAGAAAGCCCCGCCCCCGGCATCCTCCAGCCAATCACCTGCAGCCCGGCATATTAGAAGCCCAACCCCCTGAAATTCAAAAAAATACTCACCGGCCGGGCTGCCGCATCCTCGCCGCCACCGCGCCACCACCGCGCACCGCGTACCGCCACCGCGCAAAACAAACGGGACCAGGGAGAAAAACCGGGACATTGCCGAGACGGACCGGCAGCCGGGACAGCACAGAAAAAAATGGTACTGTCCCGGCAAAACCGGGACGCCTGGTCACCCTACCTCAATACCCGACTTGCACCCTCTCTATCCACCTTTAAAACCCACCTTAAGACACATTTGCTTAAAGAAGCATATGAATAGCACTGTGGATAATCCTGGACACATGATACATAAAGCTTGGCCCCCTGCAGACGCACTTACTAGAATTCCCTCCTACTGTCTCTATACGTTCTCCTACCTACCAATTAGATTGTAAGCTCCTCGGAGCAGGGACTCCTCTTCCTTAATGTCACTCTTATGTCTGAAGCACTTATTCCCATGACCTGTTATTTATATTATTTGTTATTTATATGATTACAACATGTATTACTACTGTAAAGCGCTATGTATATTTATGGCGCTATATAAATAAAGACATACAATACAATGTAACGGATTACTAGCACATTAGCATCCATTAGGTTTTAATTTCTGTTTGTTTTCCTCAATTAAACATTAAACTTTATTTTATGACTAGTGGAGGAAGTGGAGCTTGTTTCACAGGGATTCTTTCTCTTTATGTATGTTAGAATTGCTCACTCACTTAGCACCTCTTCAACACAACAGTGTACATATACAATTTAGTATCATACCAGGCAATGCGGTTTCCGCCCTTTTTTTATATTTCAATGAGCCAAGAGGACACAAAGAACTTTGTTTTCACAGCTGCATTGAATCTCAACCACCCCAGTGTGAATCACAACCACACATCTGTGTTTCCTCAAAGGTGGACAGCCTTTGGCACAGCTAAAGGGTAGCCAAGGGCTGTGAGCTGTTTGCTGCTGTCGCTGATGTTTGGTGATGTTAAAGTGATGTTAAAGCTACTCTATTTCAATCTCAAACTCACAAACCCTTTATCTCCTGTACCCAATTTTCCAATTCTATCTGTCCATGAAATGTCTGGGAATTGACTGCATAACCCTGTTCTTTTAATGTAACCATGTATTTTTATAACTCTGTGCCCAGGACATACTTGAAAACGAGAGGTAACTCTCAATATATTACTTCCTGGTAAAATATTTTTATAAATAAACAGGTGCAGGAGATGTTGGTGTGCCATCTTCTGGGGTCAAATGAGATGTTACAGGCCTTGTATAAGGCCTGTGATGTCACATTTGACTTTCAAATGGTACATCCACCAATCCAATTGGTGGATTTACCATGTGATGGCTTCCCTTTTTTTTATAATGATATGATGTCACCTTAAAGGGAGGGAAGCCAGCCAATCAGATAGCTTATGCTTACTTCTCTTTAAGAGTACGTCACTTTAGCAAAAGAATAGAAGCCATCACATGGTACATCCAGCAATCAGATTGTTGGATATACCATTTGACAGTTAAATGTGATGTCACCGGCCTTATTTAAGGCCTGTCACGTCTCATTTGACCTCAAGAAGACAGCGGATCAACATCTCCTTTACCTGTTGGAGAAAAAAAGAAGAAAAGGATGAAGATAAGAAGAAAAGAGTGAAGATCTACTCACCAGGGCCTCCTCTGCAAGCAACTGAGGATTATGGACTTCTGTGCATCATTGCTGATGAGGATCATTGCGTTGTGGGTCAAGTTGGTGCCGCAGTTCACTCAGTAGGATGAATCTTCATCTCGGCAAAGGTAAAAAAGCACATTAATTGTATTTTATTTAATTGTATTTTTTTTTTTAGGATGCCCATTGATTGCCAATCAATATGCATTCGAAAAATATTGCCAAGGTGTTTATTATGCATTATTGTGGGTATATGACAATCAATGCATTTTTTGACAAATATTTGTGGATTTTTTTAGGTTGCCCATTCATTGCCATTGTGATAATCCTTGCCCCCATTGTCTGCATAGTTTACTACAGTGACAATTAATGGGCTTATTGGTTAATATTTATTTGTATTTAATTGCAATGTGATGTATTTTATTTTGTGGATTTTTTTTTATTTTTATGGTGCCCATTCATTGTCGTTGTTGTAATTCTTGTCCCCATTGTGGGCATAGTTTACCACAGTGACAATCAATGGGTTTATTGGCTAATGTTTGTTTTAATTTAATTGCAATGTGATGTATTTTATTTTGTGGATGTTTTAGTTTTTTTGTTGCCCATTCATTGCCATTGTGGTAATCCTTGCCCCCAATTGTGGGCATAGCTTATCACAGCGACAAGCAATAGGTAGAGGGGTGTTGGATGTGGGTAGTTGTCTCCCAGGGAGGATGGAGAGGCTTCCAGGGTGGATAGTGGGAAGGAGGGGGGTTTATAACCGCTAAGGTGATTAAGGGGTTACGGGCCAGTCGTTATTTATTTTACTTTACTGTCGATGCCAACTCTAGACGAGGAGGATGTGGAAGCCGAAGATGAAGATGGCTTTCCTCCTGGCAGGGGTAAGTACAATTGTATTTACTATATGCTGGCTGCATAATGTTTTAATTTTAATGGGCAAATGCACTATTATCCAGATCTGGTTAATAGGTCTTTTGCCCATTACTGACTGAATGTTTTGGGGGGGGGGGCATTGTTGGGGGTAGAGGGGGTGAGTATTAGGGTGCCCATTCATTGCCATTGTGGTTATCTGTGCTCCCATTGAGGGCATAGGTAACCACCGTGGCAATCAATTGGTGAATTGGCTAGTATTTTTTGTTGTATTGTATTTTAATGTTTATTTTATTTAATTGTGTATTTTTTTGCATTACAAATGGGCAAAAGCGCTATTAGCCATTTGGCTACTGCTGCTTTTGCCCATTTGTATGTGTGGTAATGGGGGTGGGGGGTGGTGGGGGTAGTTCCCCCAGGGCAGATGGTTAGGGTTTTGGGAGGGGTTAGCCCCTTCATTACCTTAGCGATTAAAACTTCTAAGGTAATTAAGGTGTTAACCCGTCCTACAACCCTCCCGGAAGGCCTAACCACCCACCCCAGGGTAACAACAGAACACCCTTTACCCACCCCATTAAAACATCAGTTATAACTACTAAGGTAATGAAGGGGTTAACCCCTTCTGCAACCTTATCGGTAGGCCTAACCACCCACCCTAGGGCAACTACCACCTTTCACCCGCACCTTCTACTCCCAAAAAAACAGATTATTTGGTTTAACCCCTTCATTACCTTAGCATCAAGCCGCTAAAGTAATGAAGTTGCTTTTATTTTATTTTAATGACATATTATTGAAGCAGGGTGTCTCCGGAGCTGAACCATATTAATTTTAACCCCGGGGACCCCTACTTCCTAAGATAGAGGCCCCGGTATGGGATGCCAGAATCTCCTGCATGTTTCATTCTCCTACTTCACGGCCCATGTGACCGGGAAATTTGGCGGAGACACCAGCACCCCATACCTTTAATTCGGGAAGCAGGGAGTCCCCAGGGCAGAAATTTTATGCGTTTCAGCTCCAGAGACCCCTTTCTTCAATAATATGTTATTAAAATAAAATAGAAGCTGTGTGATTGCCTGTTAGAGGTGTGCAGAGAGATTGACTGATTCTGTCTACTCTCACTGCGCTTCTCTTCCAGACTGATGCAGCCCGGTAGGATTAACGCAGTGGGAGACCGCTTCAGATGCAGGGACCCCCGCTGAGTTAATCCTGATGGGCAATTCCCCCTGCTCAGCACTTGGCTGTGAACGCTCCACGTTTGGTCCGCGGTTCACCAGCACATGTGCTGTGGCAGCTTGGAGATGCAACTGGCTGCATCTGTACTACATCTACTACTTTGTATTCCCCTAATTCAAGGGCTCTATAAACAATATTTGGACGGTGTAATAATGAATAGAGATGTGTGAATCTGTTGAGATTCGCTTCTCTGCAGGTTCAGGCAAAATTTCCAAATTGTTCAAAATGTGCTATTTAATTTGTCTAAAGTAACGAAATAGCAGCCCAACAAGGTTATCGTTTGGGGTTTTCTTACGTTTGACTGAATTTTGAAAGCAAAAATAAGCAAAGTTAAGCAAAATGCAATGCACGTTGACTTTTTAATATTAAGTAAACTTGCTGGGAAATTTGGGATCAAAGCAAAGTTTTTCATGAACTAATAAAGGTTGAAATTTGACAAGTTCTCTTGGGCTTGGGAAAAATGTGTCCATCTCTAATAATGGACAAATATTTCAGAAAATAAATCAACATGCCTGCTTACCCGCGTAAACATGTAATTATTATTTTCATCTGTAACATGGGATTTCTACATACTGCAACGTTTTATTATTAACACAGTCATTACTAGCCGGTGGCTTTAAAAACATATTCTGTCACTTTGAGATAGTAACAAGTTTTCATCCAAATCATTTTTCAGCTCAATAAGTAAAATATCTAATTGTTCACAGATGTTCTTTATTATCTACACGTGATCAATTCTGATAAACATTGTTTATATCCATAGCCACCTGTTCCCTCTGCAAGTATTCAATTTATTCTCATTTTCAGCACACATCCTTTTATTTATTGTGACCTATGAAAGTGTCTAAATTTGAACATTCCAAAACCCCTACTCAACAGAACAGAAGCCCTGCTTTTGTAAATGAATACTTTGAGAGCAGTTGAATAAAACATTACTATATTAAGATACACAATGCATTCTTTTCGCACTAGCAATTATTTGGCACAGTAAAATCTTCAGATCCATAAAGGAACGTTTGTTTAATTAAGGGTATCCATTTTCAATAGTACAACAAATGTAAAATAAAAGGGTTAGAGAAGATTTGAATGCCATAATAACATGTTGCGAGATGTAGCACCTTATAAACTAATTGGTATATTAAACGATTATGATCATTTAATATTCTCCGATAATGTCCTATTCAGTGTCAAACTTCTTGATTAACACTCCATTTAGATACCATATAGAGCAGAAAATAGCTTCACATTTAAGTTGTAGCAAGTTTAATATTTGAAAAGATTTGCATAAGAATACACTCAGTCATTTATATATTGCAGAAATGTTTGTGTTAAATCAAAGCTCTTAAGATATATATGGTGGAGAAGGCTATCGAAGATAACACAAGATTAAAAATTAAGGAAAGACTGGGAGGAATGGACGGGATGGGATGAAGCAAATCATTGCCCGTAAACAAGATAATAGATCAACAATAAACATCCTGCACTTATCATAAAAACAGTAGGGGACTTCTACAAGAAATTGTACAAGAACACAGATAACACAGGGAATAATAATAATAATAATAATAGCATGTTTTTGTATAGCGCTGCTAGTTTTATGTAGCACTTTACAGAGATATTTTGCAGGCACAGGTCCCTGCCCCGTGGCGCTTACAATCTATGTTTTTTGGTGCCTGAGGCACAGGGAGATAAAGTGACTTGCCCAAGGTCACAAGGTGCCGACACCAGAAATTGAACTAGGTTCCCCTGCTTCAAACTCTCAGTGCCAGTCAGTGTCTTTACTCACTGAGCCACTCCCTCTCAAGCAGACGAAGAGCAAGAAGAGCAAGAAGAGCAAGAAGAGCAAGAAGAATATAGATGTAGCAAAGGCTATAAAATCCATGAAGAATGGGAAGGTCCAGGGAAGATGGAATTACAACTGAAATTTTGAAGGAAGCTTGGGAAGGAGTAGAGCCAATCCTTGCAAAACTCTTTAAATGTGGCTTGAAGAACAGGAAAATTCCAGAACAATGGAGTAATGTCATAGTTATCCTCATGAAAATGAAAGGAGACAAAGAAAACCACAGACCAATCAGTCTACATCCTACCACTTACAAGATTTTTACGAAGCTACTCACTAATCAGCTGCAAAAACCCTAGACGTTACCCAGTCTACAGAATAAGAGGGATTTCGTTGTGGATACAACACAATAGACACATCCAAGTTGGACAAAAAGTGATTACCCAAAGTAATGAATACAGTATAATCTACCGCTCAGTTTACAATTCGTATATTAAAAAAAAGCATTTGATGCTCTACACCTTAGCAGTTTTAAAGAGCAAAAGGTGGTCTCTCGCCTTTTCTAAGCCAGTTGAAGCCAAATGTCAATAGGTAAGAGGTATTGATTAGAGATTGCTCTCGTCTGGCACCTCCTTCCTGTAAACCAAACTTCACAGATGCAAGGCTAGGGTGGGGAGGGACAGGCTTTTCTTGGTCACTTCTACTATTGTCAGGTCGCTTTCTCTTTTTTGGCTCTGACCGCCACTGTTGCAGTTAATGATAACCTCCGATGTCCTTATTGTAATCTAGTAAGTCCAATTGTACACACATTTAAAAAATGCCCCAAACTAAACTTCTAAACAAAACTCAAAAACACTTTTGTAGTAGAGATATGTTTCAAGCATGACAATATTGTTATTCAACTTTTTGCAACTCCCTGACATTGGGCAGACATTTAAAGCGGATGTAAAAATAATCATATTTGCTTTATGATATAGGTATGATAGCCTATTCCAGGCCCTCAACATATACAGCGCTAACTTTGTGTTAAGCAGCAAAATTCACGTTGAAAGTATTTATTAATTTTCATAAAAAAACAGCTGGAAAATTATAGATAAAAAATAGATTACATGCTGTTTTCAGATAGGATGCATTTAATATTGTGCTTTTAATTTCTAAGGAGCCTGTAATGTGTTAATCCCTGTATTTATATTCTGTGAAGAACTGCTAACATCGTTGGCTCAATATAGACAAACAATTTCTTCAAAGTACAGGTCTCCTCTCAGACAGAGATACAAGTACATAATGCACCTGATGAAAGGTCCATATGGGACCTGAAACGTTGTCTTTCCACTGTTCTTAGCTGTCACATTAAATGGACAATTTCATTATGAACTTGTGAGTAGAGCTCGACTGGGTATCTCTGTCTTAGAGGAGACCTGCACCTTGAAGAAATTGTTTGTCTATGTTGTGTTGGCTCCTCAAGCAGGATTCTCCTCTCCTGAGGCTGTTTCCCCTCACTTTGGAAAGGCTCAATATAGACATCTACCTAGGGTGTCCATATTTTTCCTGGGCAAAACAAGGACAAACGGCGAGCACTGACTGCTAATAAAAAAAGAAAAATACGTTTTCTTCAAATTCTCTTTTGTTCTCGGTGAGCTTTGCCAATAAGAAGTTGCTAGATATCCTCAAGAGCTGCAGCCTATCTTTCTACGGGGTTCTCCAATCAGGTGGTACAGAGGTACAAGAGAATGACTATCGACAGTGTCTGCTGTCATTGGTAAAAAGAGACTGTGGAAGCAGAGGTACTGTATTATCTGCTGATAGAGGGACTCTGGAACAATGAAACCAGTCTCTTTCACAGTCAAAATACTCTATCATCCAATAGTACTGAAGATGACTGAACAAAGTGATAATTGACTAAGAAATGTTTCATCTGGAGGAAATAGCATTCTATATTTTTAATTAGAGGACAATAAGGTACTTTACAGTAGTAGCAAGCCCTTTGTTTCGGTTCGACTCTTGCCCATGACATGGTTTTACTTAGGAGTCTGTGACAGTTACTGTAGACCCATGTGCTGCTACGGAAAGAGTGAGGAAAGCTTAGCGTGTATACAGGCATACCCCGGTTTAAGGACACACACTTTAAGTACACTCGCGAGTAAGGACATATCACCCAATAGGCAAATGGCAGCTCACGCATGCGCCTGTCAGCATGTCCTGAACAGCAATACCGGCTCCCTACCTGTACCGAAGCTGTGCGCAAGCGGGGAGACTATAGAGACTGTTACAAATGCGTTATTTACATCAGTTATGCACGGGTATGACATTTGCAGTTCAGTACATGCATGGATATGTGGGAAAAAGGCAGTGCTTCACTTTAAGTACATTTTCGCTTTACATACATGCTCTGGTCCCATTACGTACGTTAATGCGGGGTATGCCTGTACTTACAGATGTAGCCAAAATTACTGTCTTTGGTACCATGACAAGGCACGAGAATCCCGTACCACCAACAGAATCATTTGTGGGGTTTATTTATTTAATTGCAATTATTTATTTAATTGCCATTCCGTATGTGTCCGGCAGATGGCACACTGAATATCTTTCTTCATGCCCGCGGTGAATGGCACAAGAACTTAACAAGTGTTTATATACATGGTGGGCAATTGTTCAGGTGTCAAATAAATTAGAGGATCCGTCAGTACTACACTTTGTTGTAATAAAGCTTTTTAGTCAGTACATCAGCCTTCTTTCGTCTCTCTACTGCGGCTGTGCTTTGTTTTTGCCTCCTGTTGGAGGAGTTCCTGCATACGTCAAATAAATTATATTTATGTACTATATCAACATAATCAACTAATAGCAACCATTTTGAATACATTTTTAGAAAAATTGTGAATTACAAAAACTATTTATTGTGCAATAAACAATATGCAATCTAACATGTGTAGCCCTCTTTCCTGCTGATATAGAGTGACTACTAATGCTGTATATACACCTGCAGGCTCAGCGAGATCTGGGCCTCCGCTAACTGGGAGCCTGGGGTAACAGTAATATGTACTTGGCAGCGCCTCATCTTGCCCAGGATCCCCAATAAGTAAGATTCCCCTGGACAAGAATAATGATAATAATCCACAACGTTGTAACCTTTTACTATTAATTGAATGCAGAGCATGAACATACACATATCACCCATATAACCACAGTGCATACATATATATAGCAATGCAATAATTAGATATCAGTGGCCTTGCCACACTCCACCTTGGAATAATGTCCTTTACCCACCACCGTGTGCGCCCACACCGTGTCCAATGTACTGGACCAGTCCCTTGGTCACTGAACCCTCAGTGTCCCCAAAGAACCCTCCCCAAGGCGGGATCAGCGCCTGCAGGTACCGGTGTTGGTGCACTTAGATACAGCAGGGCCCCGGGCATACGGCGGGTTTCGTTCCAGGGGCCCGCCGTATAGTGAAAATCGCCGGAAAGCGGATCCGTCGATTTTCAGTTCTGTGCATGCACAGAACGGCGTATTCACCGTTCTGTGCATGCGCGGCCTATGGTCTGCACGAGCAACCTGCAGTCTGTGTGCGCAGACACCGGTCTGCGGATGCGCGCCGGGCGCAACCGCCCGTTCTGCGCATGCGCGACTGAGAATCAAAGATGGCGGCCTCCTTCTCAGTGCCACCGTATCGGCGGATCGCCTAAAAACGAAGCGCCGAGAAGCGAAGCACCGAGAAGTGGGGCCCTGCTGTACTACCTTCCGACCGCTCCAGCAGCCGGTAACAGTACTTAGCAAAAGATCCGCCGATCCAGCGTAGTCTCTCACGAGTAGTGGCTTGACTCCAGTAGCTTGATCCCAAACCACTGGCAGCACAGCAGCGCAGGAAGAATACTTTGTCCCTGTCTGCTACTACAGTAAAGGGTATGCTGTCCCTATCTATGGCTGTTCCCTGCAGTACCACAAGCTGGTGGTGACTCAGGGTCTGCACTAGGGCCTAAGGGGAATCTCTGGCCTATGCAGTGGGTCACTGACTCCCTGCAACACACACCTCCTCTCCCCTTGCTCTTCCAGGACCCTCTGCTAGCGTGGTCTCTCCCCCACGCTTCCCTTTCCTGCCTGCCAGCAAATCCTCCTCTCCTATTTGCTCCCTGGCATCATTCCCCTACTGAGGCTCATGGGAATTGTAGTCCCAGCTCAGAGCCTTTCTCCTATTGGCAAGCCTTCGCGCGTTATTCACTGCGCATGTGCGAACTTCCTCAGTCCTCCCGTCGCGCATAGGTACTGCGCATGTGCCAGACACAACATGGCGGCGCCCTGTGCTATCGGGCCACCGCGGAACTTCCGGGACGCTCCCTGCTCAGCCCCCACCATCCTAAAGTGCCGACAGGTCTGCCGCTCGTCCCTGACAGTGCCCGTGATCGCCCCCGCTGGGGAGGTACAAAGGGGGCCAGGGGAACACCACTCCACTTGTATACCTTAACTATAATATACAACAATATAACTTAGCAAATAATATACATACAGATGTAGCCATGGCTGGTCCAGGTTATACTTTCTGCCTCCTATCACATAAGTCCTAGTAGCTACAGGTAGTGGCAGGCTATCCTGTGGGGTTTACCCCTCCCCTCATGATGCCTCTCTGAGTGACCGAGGTGGAGGTGAACTAGGTCTGTGTACAGCCAATCATGGTGCAGACCTTGTGCCCTCCCCCTCTGTGCCTAAGACTGCGTCGCCACTGGCGCTGACCGCGCTCATGCTTGAGAGCGGTGACATCACCAACTCTCTAAGCATGAGCGCCAGGTGTCCTGCCTATTTCGCAAGAGCGTGCGGGAGGGCATTGCGGGCAAGTTGAGCGCGCTTGAAAGTGAATTTTTTTGTTTACTCAAGCGCCAAGCTTGAGTGAGTGTGATTGCCCGCGCACGAGCGTGCGCGCGCACAGCGTGAACGGGAACTTACACATATAGATTTATGTAAGTAAAAGCGGCAAGCACCGAATGCTCATCACGCTCCTGGAGCCTGCTATGACTAAAGGCGCTGACACCATGAGAAGAGCCTGAAGGATCACCAAAAGCCTGTCCTGTTTCCCATTACCATCGCGGACGTTCATCTCTCCTGAACCCTCACAGGTAACAAGCACCATGACACCTGTAGCTTTAGCAAGATCTCCCAGGGGGGGATGGTGGGGGGGCGGGAACCAGCACTACAATTGTAGGCGCTGCTGAGATGAAGAACAGGACAGGCTTTCAGTACACTGCAGCAGTGCAGCACAGGGGAGGCAGGGGCTGGGCCCGATGCTTCACCAGGGACCTTGGGCACCCATTTCAAGTTAAGGATGGGGGGGAACCTCTCTCTGAGGCTGCACCAGGGAGGGGGTTGCCTAGACCCTTACCAAAGATAAGGACAAGTATTTTGTTATGGGGGAGTGTGTTGTTGTGGGGTGTGTGTTGTGGTGTGTGTTGTGGTGAGTGGTTTGAGTGTTGTTGTGGGTGGTGGGTGGTTTAAGTATTTTGTATGGGGGAGTGTGTTGTTGTGGGTTGTGGAGGGAGTGTGTCTTGGGTGGTGGGTGGGTGTGTTATTTTTGTTGGTGGTGGGTGGGGATGTTTTTTAATATGACAAATATTTTATATTTCCATATTTTCTATTTTATTCTATTTTTATTTTGTCATTGTAATAAACAATTTTTGTGACATTCTTGTTTAAAGTGTTTACTTGAATGATCGCTATAAAGTAATGTTTGTATTGAATCTTACCTGTGTATTAGTACTGCTGTAATCACAGAAAACACCTTAATAATGCTCTCTGAGTCAGGCCCCCTTTCAGCCACTGGATAGGTTTAGTTTTGTAAATTTAGTTTAATGAAGTGTAACCCGGTCTCTTTTCAGCCCCAGAGACCCCCCATGTAGCGCTCCGAGGCTCTGCGGCACACCCGGCTAGCGGGGGCCGCCATGACAGGTTGCTCGAGCGTGCGCGTTGGTCGTTCAGGCGCAGTAAGGGTAGCGCACGCGGTCCCAATGCTACAGAGGTCCTGAGTGGACTACAATTCCCAGCAGCCTCTGGGGATTGCCCTTTCACCCACATCACGTGCAGCCAGCCAGCAAATAGGGTTTTGCAGCTTCTCCTGTGGAGGAAGGATACAATGTTGCGGGGAAAACGTTTGGCAGTTGGAGCTGGGAGCAGGAAGGGGAAGGAAGGGTGTAGGGAGCAAGTGGCTCCTGCACCAGGTAAGGATCCCCAAGTCCCAGGCAGGCCCCAATCCCTGTTAGGGTAGTGGGTAGATACTGAGGGACAGCCCCTAGGTTAGGAACGCTGCCCTTAGGTGTGTGAGGGTGCAGGCTTGTCAGTATCACGGCTGGTAGTGCTGTGAGCGCTGACAAGTAGGCACAGTGTATGCAGCGTGTGCTGTGTGTTGCTGCAGGTTGACTGTGCGTGTGCAGTGGGTTGCTGCAGGTTGCCTGTGTGTATGCAAGGTGTTTTCTGCAGGCGTTAGGATGAGTTAGCCAGAGGGGACCCGGGTGGGCACGGGATAGGTAGTGTGGGTGCAGGGGGTCAGTGACCCACCTGCATAGGATAGGCTACCCCGCAGGTCCTAGGAGTATTCCCTGAAGTCACCATAGGTTGCTGTGCTGTAGGGACGGCCTATAGTGAGAGCGAGCATCACCCCTTACTGAGTACCAGTTAGGGACAAAGCACAGAGTTGTGGTGGTTGCAGTCATCTGGGACCGACGGCTGGATACCGTGATATCTGGAGGCTACGTGTTGGAGGCATCTGACCCTTTGTGAAGTTGTTGCCGGTCACCGCCGTGACCGGAAGGTATTATTACATCAAGTGCACCAACACCGGTCATCAGGCGCTGATCCCGCCTTAGGCGTAACTCTTTAGGGACACTGAGCGAGTGGCTAAAGAACTGAGCCTATACCAATATACTATATATGGACACAGTGTGTGGGGCACGCGGTGAAGGGACGGAGACGTTGCCCTGAAGAGGGGGCAGCCGCTAAAGTTATACCGTTAGAGTATAAGTATATGTATGTGTTATTGCTACGTTGCATTCTCATTAGTAAAACCCAGTTACAATCATAGAGTGTTGTATGTTTCTTGCCCAGGGGAATCTCACATCACGGGGATCCTGGGTAAGTGGAGGCGCTGCGCTAAAGAAATGTGTAAGTGTTACCCCAGGCTCCCAGCTAGCGGAGGCTCAGATCTCCTGGAGCCGCAGGTGTTGTACAGCGACCAGTAGTTCCTTTGGGAGGGTTCAGAAAAATGGCTACAGAAGCAAAGGAGTGTAGCACCATTCCCTCACCCCTCAAACCCCCCTCCCTCCCAAAGAGAGATTTGCAGGTACCTGGTGTTTGTTGTGCTAACCTGTAGGTGTACAGAAGGCTGAGTCTCCGCGGTTGTTGTTTGGGTGTAGCAACTGGACAGGTTTTCAGCTTCTCTCTCGGTGCAGCGCCTCCATCCTGCAGGGGCCCTATTAAAAAACAGGGGTAACAAACACAGGCCACTCACTCCTCCATAGAACACACAGCAGTGATGGTACAACTGGATCTTTATTGTGGCAGATGGGCATCTCATCTCCCATGCAAGAGAGGTACAATCATAGACAATTCTCTCCCCTATCCCTCGCAGCTTGCATGTGTCTTCCTGGATCAGGGCCTAGCTCGCAGGACCCATCCCAGGAATCAGCCCTAGAACCTATCCTTAACTACCTTACCCCCTGATGAGGTAAGGGGTATTCACCCACTCCCTACGGAGAGGCTATCTGGAACTCCACATAGAACACTCTAAATTTAGCAGGAGCCATGTTATATACCCCAAAGGAGGGTCCCACTCCTTAGGCCCGGTAAGAGGGCAGCATCCCTCCAGGAAACCCACCCCCAGGGTCACATGCTTCAACGGTCCCAGCTAGCACATGTGGACCGCAACAAATGATCAACTTCATGGTGAACACACAAGATGACTCATGTTATGAGGAACTTAACCCCAACACTGCCTGCTCCTTACCAGGACCTACAGGGTTGGGGTCAGAGAAATAAAGTAGCCAGCAGCACTAGGCTTGACACGCTCCCCACCCCCTCCTGAGCCCGCTCTGCCGATGCCCTCCCTCATGCCCTTGTGATGCCCCCCCTCAACCCCCTGAGCCCTCTCTGCCTATTAGGAAAGGAGACAGCAGTTTGATGCGATCCCCTGCAGGCAGAGAGGAGAAACAGAGCTGGGGCCGGTCTGACTGCAGAGGGTGGGGGCGGGGTTAGTGACAGCGGAGCCTCATTAGTGAGAGCAGGAAGTGAGGTGCCTGCTGCCAGGGCCCAAGATGGCTTCTCCCCCCAGCCATGCTCCACAGTGAAAGGTAGGACCCCCCCCTGCAGCTGCAACTCAGAGTTAGTGTCAGTGTGTGAGTGTGTCAGTGGCAGTGTGGCAGTGTGGCAGTGTGGCAGTGTGGCAGTGTGGCAGTGTGGCAGTGTCAGAGTGGCAGTGGCAGAGTCAGAGTGTCAGTGTGTGATTGTGGCAGTGTGTGAGTGTGGCAGTTTAGCAGTGGCAGTGGCAGTGTGGCAGTGTGTGAGTGTGGCAGTGTAGCAGAGTGGCAGTGGCAGTGGCAGAGTGGCAGTATCAGTGTGAGTGTGTCAGAGTGGCAGTGTCAGAGTGTCAGAGCGGCAGTGTCAGAGTGGCAGTGTCAGTGCAGCAGTGTCAGAGTGTCAGTGCAGCAGTGTCAGAGTGTCAGTGCGGCAGTGTCAGAGTGTCAGAGTGGCAGTGTCAGTGTGGCAGTGTCAGAGTGGCAGTGTCAGAGTGGCAGAGTGACAGTGCGGCAGTGTCAGAGCATCAGAGTGGCAGTGCGGCAGTGTCAGAGCATCAGAGTGGCAGTGTCAGAGCGTCAGAGTGGCAGTGCGGCAGTGTCAGAGCATCAGAGTGGCAGTGCGGCAGTGTCAGAGTATCAGAGTGGCAGTGTCAGAGTGGCAGTGTCAGAGTGTCAGAGTGTCAGTACAGCAGTGTCAGAGTGGCAGAGTGGCAGTGGCAGAGTGGCAGTGTCAGAGTGTCAGAGCGTCAGAGTAGCAGTGCGGCAGTGTCAGAGCATCAGAGTGGCAGTGGCAGAGTTGCAGTGTCAGAGTGTCAGAGTGTCAGTACAGCAGTGTCAGAGTGGCAGAGTGGCAGAGTGGCAGTGTCAGAGTAGTAGAGTGGCAGTGTGAGAGTGTCAGAGTGGCAGTGGCAGAGTGGCAGAGTGGCAGTGTCAGAGCGTCAGAGGGGCAGTGTCAGAGTGTCAGTACAGCAGTGTCAGAGTGGCAGTGTCAGTGAGGCAGTGTCAGAGTGGCAGTGCGGCAGTGTCAGAGTGGCAGAGTGGCAGTGCGGCAGTGTCAGAGCTGTAGAGCGGCAGTGCGGCAGTGTCAGAGCGTCAGAATGGCAGTGTCAGTGCGGCAGTGTCAGTGTGGCAGTGTCAGTGTGGCAGTGTCAGTGTGGCAGTGTCAGAGTGTCAGAGTGTCAGTGTGTCAGAGTGTCAGAGTGTCAGAGTGTCAGAGTGTCAGTGTGTCAGTGTCAGAGTGTCAGAGTGTCAGAGTGTCAGAGCGGCAGTGTCAGAGTGGCAGTGTCAGTGCGGTAGTGTCAGAGTGTCAGAGCGTCAGAGTGGCAGTGTCAGAGTGTCAGTACAGCAGTGTCAGAGTGTCAGAGTGTCAGAGTGTCAGAGTGGCAGAGTGGCAGAGTGTCAGAGTGGCAGAGTGTCAGAGTGTCAGAGTGTCAGTGGCAGTGCCGCAGTGTCAGAGTGGCAGTGCGGCAGTGTCAGAGTGGCAGTGCGGCAGTGTCAGAGCGTCAGAGTGGCAGTGTCAGAGTGTCAGTGCAGCTGTGTCAGAGTGTCAGAGTGTCAGTGCAGCAGTGTCAGAGTGTCAGTGCAGCAGTGTCAGAGTGTCAGAGCGGCAGTGTCAGAGTGTCAGAGTGGCAGTGTCAGAGTTGCAGTGTCAGAGTGTCAGAGTGTCAGTACAGCAGTGGCAGAGTGTCAGAGTGGTAGAGTGGCAGTGTGAGAGTGTCAGAGTGGCAGAGTGGCAGTGTCAGAGTGGCAGTGTCAGTGCGGCAGTGTCAGAGCGTCAGAGGGGCAGTGTCAGAGTGTCAGTACAGCAGTGTCAGAGTGGCAGTGTCAGTGAGGCAGTGGCAGTGCGGCAGTGTCAGAGTGGCAGAGTGGCAGTGCGGCAGTGTCAGAGCTGTAGAGCGGCAGTGTCAGAGCGTCAGAGTGGCAGTGTCAGAGTGGCAGTGTCAGTGCGGCAGTGTCAGTGCGGCAGTGTCAGAGTGTCAGAGTGTCAGAGTGTCAGAGTGTCAGAGTGTCAGAGTGTCAGAGTGTCAGAGTGTCAGTGTCAGAGTGGCAGTGTCAGAGTGTCAGTGTCAGTGCGGTAGTGTCAGAGTGTCAGTGCGGCAGTGTCAGAGCGTCAGAGTGGCAGTGTCAGAGTGTCAGTACAGCAGTGTCAGTGCGGGAGTGTCAGAGTGTCAGAGTGTCAGAGTGGCAGTGGCAGTGCCGCAGTGTCAGAGCGTCAGAGTGGCAGTGCGGCAGTGTCAGAGCGTCAGAGTGGCAGTGCGGCAGTGTCAGAGCGTCAGAGTGGCAGTGTCAGTGCGGCAGTGTCAGAGTGTCAGTGCAGCAGTGTCAGAGTGTCAGAGTGTCAGAGTGTCAGAGTGTCAGAGCGGCAGTGTCAGAGTGTCAGAGTGGCAGTGTCAGAGTGGCAGAGTGGCAGTGCGGCAGTGTCAGAGCGTCAGAGTGGCAGTGCGGCAGTGTCAGAGCGTCAGAGTGGCAGTGCGGCAGTGTCAGAGCGGCAGTGCGGCAGTGTCAGAGCGTCAGAGTGGCAGAGTGGCAGTGTCAGAGTGGCAGAGTGGCAGTGTCAGAGTGGCAGAGTGTCAGAGTGGCAGTGTCAGAGCATCAGAGTGGCAGAGCGGCAGTGGCAGAGCATCAGAGTGGCAGTGCGGCACAGCGGCAGTGTCAGAGCGTCAGAGCGTCAGAGCGTCAGAGCGACAGCGTCAGAGCAGCATCGTCAGAGCGGCAGCGTCAGAGCGGCAGCGTCAGAGCGGAAGCGGCAGAGCGGCAGAGCGGCAGTGTCAGAGCTTCAGAGCGTCAGTGCCGGTCAGCGTCAGTGCCGGTCAGCGTCAGAGCGTCAGTGCCAGTCAGCGTCAGAGCGTCAGTGCCGGTCAGCATCAGTGCCGGTCAGCGTCAGTGCCCGTCAGCGTCTGTGCCCGTCAGCGTCTGTGCCCGTCAGCGTCTGTGCCTGTACAGGTCAGCGTCTGTGCCTGTACAGGTCAGTGGCTGTGCCTGTACAGGTCAGTGGCTGTGCCTGTACAGGTCAGTGGCTGTGCCTGTGCCGGTCAGTGCCTGTGCAGGTCAGTGGCTGTGCCTGTGCAGGTCAGTGGCTGTGCCTGTGCAAGTCAGTGGCTGTGCCTGTGCAGGTCAGTGGCTGTGTGGATCTGTGCAGGGTCAGCGTCTGTGCAGGTCTGTCTGTCCAGGTCAATGCCTCTATGAGTGTCAGAGTGTCAGCGTCTGTGCAGCAGTGTCAGAGTGTCAGAGTGGCAGTGTCAGAGTGTCAGAGTGGCAGTGTCAGAGTGGCAGTGGCAGAGTGGCAGTGTCAGTGCGGCAGTGGCAGAGTGGCAGTGCGGCAGTGGCAGAGTGTCAGAGTGGCGGTGTCAGTGAGGCAGTGTCAGGGTGGCAGTGCGGCAGTGTCAGAGCGTCAGAGTGGCAGTGCGGCAGTGTCAGAGCGGCAGTGCGGCAGTGTCTTATCATTATAATATTCATTTTTTAGTAATGTAATTTGTTGTATTAATAATTTTTTTATGTTTCCTGGTTTTTCATTTTCAAAATGTGGTCGTCCTATGTGAGGTGCAGGGGGGGAGAGAGTGATGTGAGGTGCAGTGGGGGGGGGGGAGAGGGTGATGTGAGGTGCAGGGGGGTGGGATGTGTGTGGTGTGCAGGGGGGTATTGTGTGTGATGTGGAGGGGGAGTATTATGTGTGAGGGGGAGAGATGGGGTGTGAGAGAGAGGGGGAGTCTCGCAAAGGCTGACACTGGGGGGTGGGGGCAATGGAACAGTTGTCTTGAGATCCAGGAAAGCAGTCTATGGCCCTATCTGGTATGACCATCCTCATATCTCCCCCAGCACCTCTCATTATCACCCTCATATTTGGGTTGGGGGGGGGGGAGGGTGATATGATGATGATCTGTGCAGGGGGGGGGGAGAGAAGATATGATAAGGATGAGTGGTGCTGGGGGAAATATGATGATGATGATGATGATGATGATGATGATGATGATGATGAATGATTTTACCCGTGCGGCCCAAATCAGTTTTCTTTGGAGCAGTTCGGCCCTTCTCACTTTACAAGTTGTGCAGGCCTGACTTACAGTATCAACATAGCCCCAACATAACTACCCCCCCCCCACCCCAAACCCTTACATTTATAAACAGTGCTTCCACAGGGTTTTTTTTCGCAGTTCAATAAGTCCATGTGGACCATTGAGGTGTGTTTTTAATAACTCCTTCTACCAGGTTCTTTTTCCTCATGTTTTGGGGTCTGTATACTGTATCTCATATACTTTCAAGGACAATAGTGGCATCTTTGCCTTTTCTAGTCCTTGATGGCTCTCATGCACTTATTTAGGTCATGTTTTCCAGTGACAAACAAAGAACAACATCAGAAACAGTATTAGTGGTCCAACACTACCCTCCCTCCATCGCCACCCATTGCATTGTGCTTCAGAGCACCAAGACACAGCTGCAGCTTAATGTTTACTGCTTAATCCCCAAACACGCTGTTTGGCGATTAAGCAAAAGGAAGACAGAACAGAAAAATAATAGTAACTGCATTTGCACAGACCAAAAATGTATGTTCTCTTCTTTTATAACACATCTCTATACTTTTCTGTAAGTACTATAAGAATACTGACCTCTGTATTTTCCTACTTACTGCAGTCGTATTAACCATGAAGAATGGGAAGGCCCTCGTCCTGGGCGTTCTTGCCTCAGTTAGGTGATAAAGAAACTTTGGATACTGCAGTAAACTGTATATTACTCGCACTACAGTATTAGTAGTAGTCTCAAAAGACAAAAACAAGGCGCATGCGCGATGGACCAGGGTATGGAAGCATAAGTACATAGCTCCGGGCCGCGCTCAACAAAGATTACATTAAAAATACCCCAAAACCCACAAAATACTTATAAAACCTCTAGACAGCACCACATAACCATATCAGGATGGCCCCGAAGAAGCCTGTAGGGCAAAAAAAGCAAAAGTTGGCCGATGTCAGGGCATACTTTGGAGGCTCGGGCGCGAGGGAGCAAGCAGGAGAAATGGCGCCGGCTTCAAATCCAGACACCGATACGGAGCAAGAGGGGGATGAGGAAGGAACAAACAGTCAGTCCCTTCTCCCAGTACAGCGCTGTGATTTTGAAAGACTCTATAATGATTTAAAATCGCTACTGCAGGCCGAAATTAAGGAGGTCAAGCGAGACGTGGTGAAGCTAGGGACCAGAACGGATGATCTGGAGACTAAAGTGGATCTCACCATAAGAGCAGGGAAAAAAACAGAGAAGAAGACAGGCGACTTGCAGAGACAAATAGACGAACTAAGAGAGCGGCAGGAAGATGCGGAGAACCGCGACAGGCGGAATAACATCAGAATAAGGGGGGTCTCCGAGGAGGTAGGAGATTGTGAAGAGTATACAGCACGCTGGCTGGAATCCCTGCTGCCGGACTGTGGTAAGGAGGCGCTAGCTATGGACCGCTGCCATAGGGCCCTCCGCTCCCGACCAGTTCACAACGAACAGCCGCGGGACATTATTATCCGGCTGCATTTCTACACCACAAGGGAGGCAGTCTTACGCCACACAAGGGCCCTGCCTTTCATCAAATTTGAAAACAATAAAATGCTCATTTTTCAAGATTTGTCCCCCGTAACCCTAATGAGATGCCGCAGCCTGCTGCCGGTTACTAAGGTTCTCCGCGAGCAGAACGTGCGGTACCGATGGACCTTCCCGTTTTGGTTGCTGGCGCGGAACAGGAGGTCCATCACGATGAAAGAACCTGCAGAGGGACCGGAGTTCCTGGCTAAACTGGGCCTGAAGGGTGCCCCGTGGGGGCAGCAGACGAGGCAGACACACTAGAGCCGGAATGGAGCGGAGGAGCGGGCTCACCAAAGTCCAAGGGGAGCAAGCGGTGAAGGACTATGACAGTCACAATAATGGCTCACACAAAGTTATAAGTTATCCAGTTAAGTCCCAAGAAAAGTTGCCTGCCTGTGCATTAAGGGGTCTTCCCACCTGGAAAGGCATAGCAGCGGAAATGCCCCATGAAAGGGGAATATTGGAAGCCGCCGGATGATTTCTGAACCCCCCCCCCCTTCAATCTGCACAGTTTGCGGCAGCTCCTGCTAAAGAAAAGAGGAAAACTCACCTTTGACTCCGGCCCTGGAGGTTGCAAGAAGATGGCGGGCGAAATGGCGCTCTTCAAGATCCAGCGTGAGGCGCAGAACCAGGAAGAGGTAAAACAGTGGGAGGAGAGAGCGCGCTCCATCCTCCTCGAGGCAGCAGATGATCCAAAATGGTGGCCGCCGGAAACCGGAAGTCGTCATCTACCGGAGCCAAACAGAAAGACACCATCTTGGTTGGGGCGGCTGACGTCATCAGCAGGCGGATGCGCACCGGCGAGCGTCATCAGGAAGAAGAAAGCCCCAGGCAGCAGGAGCCCAGCCTGGCGCCGGTCACAACGGAAATGGCAGAAGGAACGGAGGGGGGTCTAGAAGGCCGGAGGGTCAGAGGGTGGGAGGGATAGACAGCGGGCCGCCAGAAAAGATTGAGCCAGCTTTGCCCAGAAGACAGGGGGAGTCAGAGAGGAAAAGAGGAGGAAGAGGGGAGGAAGAGCAGCGTTAGAGGAGCAACGAAAGAAGGGGCAGAAAGATTTAAGGAGGGGGCCTGGAGAGGGACTGGGGGGCAGGGGAGTTAGGAACACCTAGGTTGGCAGAGAAGAGGGCAGAGAGTAGGTAAACTGGAAGCGCGCTATAGGGGCAGTTCGAGTCTCACAGAAGCTCAGGTTAGAGCTCACGCAGGCTAGTGAAGGTTACTAAGGTTATGGTTATGGGTTTAAGGGGTTAAATGGGGTATAGAGAGAGCGCAGGCACGGGGTGGGGAGGGAGCTTCACGCCTCGGGGTCGGCATGTGCTGCGGACGGGGCCAGGGGAGGTGGGTCCCCCTGGATCCTGTTAAAGTCCTTTGGGGGGTAAGGGAGGGTCGTGGTCTGGAGGCCGCAGGAGTCACCACCCCAAAGGCGCTGGACTTGGCTACAGGACGGGGAGGTCCTGGAGCGGAGAACATACTGTTTTTGTTGTGCTTGTATTTACGTGATGTTTTTCCTTCTGTGTTCCCTACTGGTCTTTCCCTATGTGTCACACCCCGCCATCCTACACCCCCCCCCCCTTCCCATGTGCGACCAAGGCAGGAAGCGGTGGATGTGGACTAGCCGGAGCCGGGAAGAGCGCACCGCTGCGGCAGAACAGAACAGCCCGGAAAGGCACCGATAGAGAACAGTCTCAAGACAAGCACAATGAATAAAGAGATCAGGTGCATCTCCCATAATGTTAAAGGTTTTAACAGCCCCGCAAAACGTAAGTTGGCCTTTAAAGACTACAAACAACACAAAGTTGACATTCTCTTTCTCCAAGGGACCAACTTTCCCAAAGTTAGCTTTCCCAAATTTTTGGACAAAGACTTTAGCACTGTACACCTAGCATCAGCAAAAAAAGAAAAAAGAGAGGGGTAGCCATTGCAATCCACAATAGATTATCTTTCAAGCTAGAAAAGAAGGTGGTGGATGCAGAGGGCAGATTCATTATCCTCGTTGGGTCCGTCCAGGGTCAGTCCCTTACATTGGCATCAATATATGCTCCATGCGAGCTGGCTTCAGAATTTTTTTCCCTTTTCTTCTGGAAATTGCAGCAGGAAGCAAAGGGAAACATGATTGTGGCAGGGGACCTGAACAGGACATTAAACCCTAAACTAGACAGTTGCACGGCACCTAACCTCCCCCTCAAACAGGACCTACTAAACATTACCCAAGGACTATGTGACTGCCAGCTGGTGGACATCTGCAGGGAGCAACACCCACAGACCAAAGACTATATGTTTTACTCCCACCCCTATAACCGTTATAGCCGGATCGATTATTTCCTTGTATCCAATAGACTGGTCCCAGTGGTCTCCCATTCGGGAATACACGACATTTCGTGGTCAGACCACGCACCTATAGAGCTGCAGTGCACACTAAATTTGCTAGACAGACCAGGAGCGGGCTGGAGACTAAATGAGCTGTTTTTAAAAATCCCAAAAATTGAAATAGAGATCGCAGACAAGATCAAGGAGTACTTTACAGAGAACGAGTGTAGTGTGTCATCACTCGCCACGTTGTGGGAGGCCCATAAGGCTACCCTCAGGGGATCTCTTATGTGGCTAGCCGCTAGACGCAAAAGAGAACAAGAGAGCCAGATCAAAGAGCTGCGGGAGAAATTGGCATCCCTTACCGCAAGGCATAAAAGCTCCAAAAATGAATCTGCCCTTGAACAAATTCTAGATACCAAACGACAGTTGAATATACACGACTGGCTTCCCAGGCTGAAAAGGAGATGAGGTGGACTAAGCGCAGATTCTTTGAGAAGGCGAACAAGCCAGATACCCTTCTAGCCAATAGACTCAGAAACAAAATACCAAACTACCATATTCAATCTATTCGCACGCAGGGGGGGGAACTTACCTCAAATCCTAAGCGGATCGTAGCGGAATTTAAAAACTACTATGAAACGCTCTATGATGGGGGTAAGGTCACACACAATCAGAAAACAAGGGACAATCTCCGAGAATTTTTAAAAGAGGCGAACTTGCCCACATTGAGCAGGACGGAGAGAGAAGCGTTACAGAAGGACTTCTCTTTAGAAGAGTTAACGGAAGTTGTAAAGTCCCTTAAGCCAGCCAAGGTGCCCGGTCCAGATGGCTTCTCAAACCTCTACTACAAAAAATATGTGAAAATATTAGCCCCGTATATGCTGAAACTCTTTAATTCGGTCTTGCAAGGGGCCTCGTTCCCAGCACAGATGCTTCAGGCGTCCATCTCTCTGAGCCATAAACCTGGAAAGGACCCGGCAGACTTTAAGAGCTACCAGCCCATCTCGTTAATCAATACGGACATAAAAATGTTCTCTAAACTTATAGCTAATAGAGTGGGTATCGTTCTTCCCGGGTTGATTCATCCAGATCAGGTGGGGTTCATAGGAGGAAGGCAAGTGGCAGACAATACCAGGTGAATAATTGATTTGATTGATCTGGCTCAAAAGCAAAATATTCCGTCAATGGTATTAAGTCTGGACGCCGAAAAAGCCTTTGATAGGATCGACTGGCCCTACCTGAGGGAGACGCTAGAAGCATTTGGCTTTGAGGGATGCCTATTGGGAGCCATTATGGCACTATACGAGGGGCCGGCGGCGAGGGTGCGACACCAGGGGTTCCCATCGGAACAGTTCCAGATCCGCAGTGGCACGAGGCAGGGATGCCCGTTGTCCCCCTTGCTGTTCGCCCTCTGTGTAGAACCCTTGGCGGCACATCTGAGGAGTAACCCGGATATTTCGGGAATAACTTTAAACGAGCAGTCACATAAAGTGGCACTGTACGCGGATGATGTAATCCTGACATTATCTAAACCTCTCACCTCTCTGCCCAATATTTTTTCAATTCTAGGGAAATTTAACCAAATTTCGGGGTTCAAAATTAATCAGGCCTAGTCGGAAGCCCTCAATCTAAATTTACCTAAACCAGTGGAAAAACTAATTGGACTAAACTTTAACTTTAAATGGCAGCCCTCCACGATCAAATACCATGGGGTATATATCACCAAAGACTACAAAGCCTTGTATAAGGCAAATTTTATCCCAGGTTGTTTAAGACTCTACGAGAGGATCTCAGGAGATGGGCGGAGTGTGGTATCTCCTGGATAGGTAGAATTCATAGCGTAAAAATTAATCTCCTTCCACGGGTGCTATACCTTTTCCAGGCCCTCCCGATCCCCCTACCAAAAGATGAGATCCTCTCGCTACAGTTCGCAATAACGAAGTTTATCTGGAATAAAAAAGGCCCAAGAGTTAGAAAAGATATCTTGAGGAGGCCGACCTCAAGAGGAGGGTTGGGGGTGCCTTGCTTGCTCGCCTACTACGAAGCGGCCCAGTTAACGCAGATTCTGCAGTGGCACGCCGACTCGTCTCTCCGGAGGTGGGTGGAGCTGGAGAGAGAGGGCTGCGCACCCGTGGAGCTGCGAAACTTGATTTGGCTACCCAAGATTAGCCGGTCCAGAATGCGAACACCTCTGCAGGCTATGTTGAGTTCTTTGAAGGTTTGGGAGGCCACCAAATTTAGATGTTCTTTTACAACACAAAACTCCTTGATGACCACCATTTGTTGTAACCCGGACTTCGCTCCAGGCCTGGTTAGTTCTAATTTTTCAAAATGGATTCAGGCAGGGTATCTCCGACTAAATGATCTGGAAGGTAGAAAATTGGTCAAAACTTTTGACCATATCAAAGAGGAAAAAAATATCCCTAACGCTGAATTCTTTAGATACCTACAGATCAGGGCATTCTATAACAAGGCCCCTATTCGGCCCCGGAGAACAAATTTTGAGCAGCTGTGTTCAAGAGGAACGGGACACGAGAG
This sequence comes from Ascaphus truei, assembly GCF_040206685.1. Lineage (NCBI taxonomy): Eukaryota > Metazoa > Chordata > Amphibia > Anura > Ascaphidae > Ascaphus > Ascaphus truei. The sequence goes on from NC_134487.1 coordinate 38,089,295, forward strand.
GACTAACCTCTAGAATGTACAAGGAAGGGATCTGCCCTGAGACAGAAGACAAGCCCAGACTTGGCTATATGAGACAGTGGGAAGCGGACTTAGGGGAGACACTAGAGGACGAGGACTGGGATAGGATCCTGCAGGCAGCAGATAAAAGCTCTATCTGTACTACGTTAAAGGAGAACGCATATAAAGTCCTGATGCGCTGGTACTACACCCCAACAAAACTATCTAAATTTGTCAGCGGCTATTCTCCGGTTTGCCCCAAGCAGTGTGGAGAAAGAGCGGACCTGCGCCACATACTGTGGTCATGCACGAAGGTGGCTCCGATTTGGGTGGAAATTAAGGAGTGGCTACAGCGGTTGATTGGGGTTGAAATCCCCCTTGACCCTTGGCTGTTCCTATTGGGCAGGCGGGTCCGGGGGCTCTCGAACGCAACGCATAAATTAATTACACATCTTGCCACTGCCACCAGATGTGAGATCGCAGCATTGTGGAAGCAACCAGATATCCCAATTATACCCAAAATCAGAAACAGATTTTGGTTTGTTTGCCGGATGGAACAGTTGACAAGTTTGGTCAACGACTCCGGCACAAAGTTCCTAAAAGTCTGGTCACCATGGCTGGCGCAAACAGACATCCCTGGGGTGGACAGTACCACTATATTGCAATAATAGCTAAAACATGCGTTCTCCGGTGACCAAACGGATCCAGGACCGTAGGGATCTACTACGACGGACTGTAGGCTGGAGACCACAGAGGCGGGGGTGGAGACATAGGCCATTATCATTAGAAGGGAATTCGCGCATATACAGGAAAAGCGGGTAGGTGAAACAGCAGCTCCCATCAACGAGGTCGCCCCCTCCACATCCCCCCCTCCCTCCCACTTCCCCCCTCTCCTCCCCAGCTTCCACAAGATCATGTCTCCCTGTCTGTCTTGTAAGTCTTGTCGGTCAATTTCTTGTTTTTGGCGGCGGGTGGAGAAGAAATACGGTGGTCTTTTGTTAGCCAATGGGCTGTGTTACCATATGTATAATGTATCACCCAATAAAATCAAAGTTATAAAATAAGACAAAAACAAACACTTTTATACACTTTTATACTGTAAGTCCCTCGTGTCCTACATTGCCGTCTCCCCACTGATTGTGCTTCTGAGCACCAAGGCTGTAGTTTAATGTAAACAAAGGAATATGCGGTTTGCGGATTAAGCAAACAGAAGACTAACCTGAGACTTTTTCCGCCAGGCACTGCAGATTTTACTCACTAGGCATTGCAGCCACTTAAAACATGAATCATGGGAACACCGCCGGCCCTCCCCCTGAGTATCCGTGTCTGAGCTGGGTGTGATATGTCCTTTGTAACAAAAGGTGTCAATATTCTTATAATACACTGAATACATTCATTGTACAGAGCTATTTCCACTCTGTCATTACTCTGCGTGTGGATTGGGAGATTAGTAACACAATAAAATTTAAGGCACTAGCCCATTTCTTTCATGCTGTCTTTTTTTTAAACAAAAGTGCAAATCTGAATAAGCCATTCACACCCTATCAGTAGTCGACACTAGTCAGCTGTTCCCAAAGTTCTGCCTATTATTGTTCAGCATACTGAGCCCATGTGAGCTCATTAACCTAAGCAACTTGATAATAGGACATTATAAGAGAATTACAAGATAATGGAAAACATAAGACATTTGTATAACAAATACGAGATAGCAATATAATAAATTATTATTACTACATCCCTATTGCCATTCCGTTTCTTCTAATAACAACCGGTAATACATTTGTTATATGATTTATGTAGTCATTGCAAGTTTCTACACTTAAACATTCATTCCAGTAATTCTTTATCGTCATCACTAGTTCATCTTTGTTTGCAGGCTTCACATGTATGCGCAGATAAGGATTTAATGCAGGAGTGCGCAAACTTTTTTCCCAGCGCCCCCTTGCCTGCTCTCCCTCCCCTGCTTGCACCCCCCTCTTACCTTGTCTCTGCATCAAATGATGCAGCAGGGTCATGTGATGTCCCGTGGCCATAATAATGCGACATCACGTGACCCGCGGTGTCATTTAATGCTGTGTTGCCATGGTGACACGCCGTCGGAGACAAGGTAAGAGAACTTACAGAGGCCTCACGCGGTCCACCAGCATTTAATTTAAATGCTTTGGGGAAGAGTGCAAGGCCTCTGTTAGCACCCTCCAGGGGGGCACACACCCCAGTTTGCGCACCTCTGCTTTAATGCATGGCAGATCAAATAAATGCGGTACAAATAAGGGGATCTATAAATATAGAGACAAAAACCGTACGGTTATTGCCAAGAGTAAAACAAACACACACCACACAGTACTATTTTATATAGTAAACACTATACTATTGCACAATAGAGTTTCTTACTCTGGAGATGTTCTGACCCAATTGAGTCCACTGTTTTTAATGAATGTCACAAGACACTGTGTTTTGGGTCGTTGTCTTGGAAGAACCAGTGACCCAATGTGAAGTATTCTGAAATGTATGCGGCTTCCGCCTGAGAAATAATTACCTTCTGGAAACAGGCTTTATCCATGATACCTGGGGATACAATAAAAATGTCACACTGTTTTAATTAATGGGAAAAAAGAAGAGGGACAGGGTCACGTTAATATACATTTACTGTTCACAACACTGAAACCGAAGTGTGCTTACCCTCAAATAAAACTAAAGGTCCTTGTCCAATTCTGGAGATTGCACCCCACACATGAACCTTGAGGGGATGCTTGGGTCGAGTTTTTAGGGCGTAAATTATTTTGTTTCCTGAATGTCACAGTGGAAAATCATTCCAGGGCGACTAATGTTTCAGCAGGAAATAGGAGATTCTCAAACTTTTCCCCACTCTCAATCCAAGCACATGCTTGGTCAACTCGTTTTACAGATGCAGCCGCCAGTATAAAATATTTCCCTCTTGCTCTAATTGATGCTGAAGGGGTTACAGTCATCCTGGTGCAATCCTTTCATTCTGGGGGTCCTGTCCCAAAATAAAGTCAACTTGGTACTTTAGATAGAAATCCCCAAAGATCCCTGCTCTGTCTTGCTTTGCAAACCCTTGCCAAATGTTATAGGATACATTAACAAGCTCATTTCACACATCTAGTGCCATAGTCAGGCACAGGAAGATGCCCCTCCATCTTTATCCCATATTACACATAATACTTGGAAAGTTATTGAGTTAGAAGATTGACTCCTTGAACAAATTTCACAAAGGTGAAGGCAGCTTAGTTTCACATTTTTCTGGTGCTATTGATATTGCAGCATATTTATTTATAAAATATTTTACCAGGAAGTAATACATTGAGAGTTACCTCTCGTTTTCAAGTATGTCCTGGGCAGCATAGCTCATATGAGTTCAACAAATAAGCACCCACTTATCACCTTACATAACTTTGTACTATTCTATATCATCCTTTCTTTTAGTCACAGGTAAAAACTAATTTAAATGTAATATTCCTGAAACACATGTACCCCCCCCCACCCCCCTCCTGGGAAATACACGGCTAGTTACTGTCTCTGTGTGGTGCTGAAGCATACATGTTGGTCCAGGAGAGCTGAGTGGATCTACGATGTAGTGGAGATCAGGACGAAGTTTGTGATGTCATCTGGGTGGTGTCAGCACCTCCAGCTTCAGGGGGTGTCCTGGAAGTACTAGGAGAAGTTCCCTCTGAAACACTTTCCCATACACCTCCTCACTAACTCAGTCCAGGCAGGTATATGATAGAACAGGGACTTTATTGCATCACTGCATGTATGTTACCACAGCGGTGACAGGGTCTCAGAAGATTCCAGGCTTCTGGAGTCTGGAGCCTTAGATCTTGCAGGCCTTGCGGCCTGACTTGCCTCTCACACTCCCAGGAGGGGAGGTGAGGGAACTCACGTCCACGCCTTGCAAAGGGTGAACACAGACTCACTCCTAACCTTTAGCTCTGCCTCTTCCTCCGGAAGCAGGGGCAAGCTCATGATCTGTACCTATCCCTGATAGGCTGCACACAGGCCACGAGTCATCACCACACTTCTGTCCATCAAAGAGGAGCACAAGGGGGGGGGGTCAAGAGCCCAGGGATTTAACCTGCTACTGCTTGCAGCTAACAGGACTTACATAACAGGGGGAAAGACAGGTAGAAATAGACATACCCTGTTACATTCCTTTCATTATTTATCCTGAATTTGCTTTCTCTTATGTATTATGTATTACCAATACCCATGTGTATTTTCTGTCAATAGTTTAAAAATTGTCTCCTTTGTATTGTATTACATGTATGTTCCTTTCAAGCTTGCCATGGCTTCCACTGGACACAACATTATTTGGTTATACAAAGAGGGAATACATTCATTGTTTTGTTTTGTGATTTCTATACTAGATGGCGATTGATTTCCTAAAGCATTTCACTAAACAACCTAAAATAGTTGGTTGCGATTCTCGGGGACGTATGGGTTTTTGTTTGTTTCTAATGCAAATTCAATGTTAACTGATAATATATAATACAATATCGCCATACTTTTTTTCATGGCAGGCCTTTCCAATCCCGTAGTTTTTCATTATTGTTTTCAATGTTCCCTAGTTAGTTTTTCTTAATATATACAATCATTTATTTTTGGCAGGAATACATGTACTGTACCTCTATTAAAGTCTCCATGTAAAGCATTTATGCTCTGAATCTCTTAGAGACCCCTTGCTGTATCAATATTGATTAATGTGTGCCTAATCACAAGTAAGCATTAGTGGCGCAGTGATCCTTTCTCTGTTGAACAAGGTATATTCAAAGTGTTGATTTAATATTGTACCTTAATCAGAAGAAGAAAAAGGAGCCTTTTAACTGCAGTAGTGTCTAACTAAAAGAAAAATGTAGTACAGTTAAGAGAGGCATTATAAGAAATAACCAGCACTGAAATTAAAGTTACCAGGACTCAAAAGAAATGCAAACGTTATTTGCCTAACATAATTATGTGTTCAAGGGTCATTATAAACAGTTGCTAGATGTATCCCACAACTGGCCTACAACACTGCAAAATTTATAACTCAGAGTATAGAGTAAGTGACAAGACAACTCTGAAAGTTTTACTGATTTCTGGCTTCCCGGTTCTGTGCAAGTTATATATCACATTTTATACATCTGCCATCTCCGTGCTCAAACACACCTGTGCTGACTTTGTTGCATAAAATTAGACGTTTTTCAGGCATTGGTGCGCACAAAAACAAAAGAAACAGTGCAATACGCTCATAGTGAAGTAAACCAAAACAATATTTTATTGATAAAGGGCAAATATTCTGCATACAGTACATAAAATTGGTAGATCATAAGCATATCATGAGATCAACACATATGTTACCGAACATCGGATACGCGAACTGGTCTGGAACGGGACCCTCAAATGGACAGCCATAGACGATCTCAGGGTGGCGTCTTCTCCCTTCATTGATGGTGGCCTCTCGTACAAACAACACTGTTAGTCCATTCCAGAGCATGACCCTCATCAAAAAACCTTCCCACGGCAGGTGTAAGATGTAGAGCACACAAGGTTGAAAAAAGTCCCGAATCAGAGAGAGACCTTTCTCTCTTTTACTGTTCAGTCCCACAGTATCACTCAATTTGGGACACAATTGGTGTGCACAGCAATAGGTCGAAGGATGTTTGCTGTATGTGCCATGACAATGTGACGACGCGATGCCATAAGACGTAGTGGTGTCACATTGCTATGACAACTTGACGCCGCAATGTCACATGACGCTGGAATGTTGCTGAGATAGGGAGATGTCAAAGCAGGTAAGAGGCCCCGCACTCTCCTCCAGCACCTAGCCCTACTTTATTTCAAGCCGGATCTTTCTGTTCCTGTATATCATTTTTTGTCTTGTTGTTTACAGTATGAGTAAAAAATAGTGTTGCAATAGCGGTTCACAGCTCACCGTAGGGGTATAATCAAAGGATCTCCAACGCAATAAGTAAAAAGGTTGATTTATTAGTGCATACAAAAATGAACAGGTTTGCCACAGAGTAACTCTGACACGTTTCGTCCAACCACTAGGACTTTGTCAAAGAGTGACTGGTATAGCCGACAGCGAATCCTATATAGTGATACAAAATCACTGATTGGCAGAGCCCAATAGGTGTATCAAATCAAACACATCTGTTGTCTAATGCAATGATTACTTCCATAGAGATATACAATTAGCTCTCTCAAATCAGGCTGCCGGAGAGCTAGTTCCATGTGGGGAACACGGCATCATTATCTTTATATCTCCTTACCACTTTCTAGCCCCTGTCCCGATGGTAAGTCCTGTTTACACATTCATACTCTCCTTTATATGCTTATGGATATATGGACCTGATCGGTGGCATTCCTCATATTGATATACTTATTGCTGGACTGTAGTACTTCTTTACACTATTTGGAGTATCTGTTTTTGAAGTTTGTTCTCTATTGTAAGTACGTTATGAGTAAAGTCACTTTTTGATTGCTACTTTAACTGATTCTCGTTCAGTCCTTTCATTACTAAGTGCGGGCTACCTATTTTTATATATATATATATATATATATATATATATGTACCTTTAGGGATTTAGGCGTCCCTATTGTTGCCTGGCACCATTTGACATCGTTTTATTCATACATTGGAGTGCTGGTTCTAACCTAGTTGTTTAACTAATATCTTTTACGTTGCCAGATAAATGGGACATTTATAATATAATGTCAATTTACCATGTTGAATTACCCCGTAAGCTGTGCTTGTTTCCCAGTGGGCAATTATAATTAAGTTGAAAATAGAGGTTCAGGGCACGCGCGTGACGTCACAGCGCATGCACGTCTGCTGAACAGCTCTGTGCATGCCGCTGCATATAATTGTGTAGAGCCTCTGATCGGCACCTCGGTACGCGGCCAAAACAGAGGCAGAGGACGGGGGAATCACCGGAGATAAACCTCTGGAAGGATTAGAAGATGAGCACCCCTGATCTGTCCCGCTTTGGACATAAACAGCCCCAGCGCCAAAAAAACAAGATGTCGGCGAAGAGGGCAGATGGGAGCGTGCATCAGTAAGCCCTGGGAAGGAGCAGGGTGAAGAAGCCAGAGATGTAAACATAACGAAACAAGATGTAAAAGAGATGCTCCAGGAGATGCAGTTCATGTTCCAGTCTGCTTTGGACAAAGCAGTGCAGGAACTTAAATCTGAAATATCTTCCCTGTCTAAAAGAATCTGGAAGGTAAAATGGACGCTTCCCTGTAAAATCAAGTGAACACAGACGATGAAGTCCTGAGGCTTAACGATTAGGTAAGAGCCACGAGAGACAGTCTGGACAATCTTGAAAATAGGGAGTGAAGGCAAAATTTGCGAGTCCGCCACATCCCACAGTCAGTGACTGTGCAGCATTGCAGCCTTATCCTAAAAGACTGTTTCTGGTGATTGACCCCCAAATAGAAGATAGCGAACTGTTAATTGACAGAGCTCTCCGAGCGCTGGGTCCGAGATTTGACAACCCTAAAAGAAGCAGGGATGTGGTGCTGCGGCTTCATCAATACGCAGCTAAAGACACGATAATAAAAAGGGAGCAGAAATAGGGGTCCAATCGACTTCAAAAACTCCCCCATTCAGATTTTCCAGGATTTGTCAAGAATGACTATAGACAGGCGAAGAGGATTGCGACCGGTAACAGCGATCGAAAAAGAAAAGGGAATTCCATATAGGTGAGGCTTTCCGTTTCGCATTACTTTTAACCAGGGAGGACGTCAGGCGTGGCTTCGCTATCCAGAGGAGTCTTCAGATTTTCTTTCGTTACAGGGTCTGGAGCCCAAGAGCAGACCGGCCAATCCCAGAATAATGGATTGGATGAAAGGAGATTAGCTGAGGGAACGACTGCCAGAGGAGCAAGTAAATAAGACCGGCCAGGCATCTGGGATGTCCAATGGGTCTTTTTTCCCTGATGGTCACCAGACCCTGGAAGGGTCCATCGGAGCCCATGAGGGCTTATCCAACAGACGAGTCCACAACCCAGGATTCCCTAAGCCCAAATTGGAGCTGTTTTGTTTTTGTTGTTTTGTCCCCCTCTGTCTTCTGTCCTTTCATTTATACGTCCGGCTATCGAGGCTTTGTGCCCACTGTCTGAGCAACAAGACCTACTCTGCGGAGGAGAGTGGACCCCTCAGAGTATAGAAGAGACTAAGATCTGTTTGTTGCAGGGGAAAGAACTTATTGTGAATCCGGAAAAATAATCAAGTGTTGTTTTAAGTAAGGTAAAACAAAAGTGCAGTGAGCAGGTGGCGATTTAGTAGTGGCAGTATGTGGGGGTGAGTAAGGAGTCCAACATGCCTGATGTTAGTGCGACCCCAGTAGTCCCATATGCCCACAAGGCCAATCCATGTAGGGACTGGCCGCAACATTGGGATGAGTGGATGGTTACACTCAACTTTTTTTCCAAGTTAATCTTTGTCTTTTTTGTTCTCCAAGTTTCCTATTTGGGAAATCCCCCCTCCTTTGTTTTTTGCCCTGTTTCCCCTTCTGTTTTACACAGCCATCGAGATTTTTGGAGCATAATTTTCACAATAGAGAGAGTACCGCCATATTGGAAATCACTAGTCAAATGCCACTGAAGGTACATTAATATCTATGAATGTTAAGGGCCTGAATAGTAATGGTAAACATAGATTGGCCCTAAAGGAATTTAGGAATCTAAAAGCAGATGTTTTTTTTCAAGAAACGCATTTTGACACTCAGGATCCCCCAAACACTTTTAGCGGGGTGTACCCCATAACACTCTATTCGTCTTTTACAAGCAAAAGAAGAGGGGTAGCTATTTTGATAAAGCATGGTATCCCGTTCCAGATATTGGAGATTAAAAGAGACCGAGAAGGGAGGTCCTTAGTGGTCCACGGTCTACTTTCAGGTCTACATATCACCTTAGCGAATGTATATGCACCTAATGAAGGACAAATTGATTTTTTAAAGGAAACACTGGAGTCTCTCTGAGCCATCCGAGAGCAGACAATAATTTTAGGAGGAGATTTTAATATGGTCCCAGATCCAGATATGGATAAATCCACTCATCCAGGGCAGCAACACTCTCCAATGACTTACAGTGTATCAATGAAATGTAGATTATTAATCAAAGACTTCGGTCTTATTGACGCCTAGCGCCACTTGCATAAGAGATTATTCTTTCTACTCAATCCCACACGACTCCTACTCTAGAATTGACAATATATTTGTGACCCCAAATGTTTTGGAAATGCTAGTTCACTCAGATATAGGCTCTATTACGTGGTCAGATCATGCCCCTGTGATGATTTGACCCCCCATTTACCAAGATTCAATCATTCCACTGGAAAATGAATGACTAATCCGGAAATTAGCGCACAAATTGGAGACTCACTTAAACTATTTTCAGATTAATAATGGGTCAGTAGAATAAGCAATATTATGGGAGGCACATAAAGCCACTATTAGAGGACAGCTTATCTCAATTGCATCCTATAGAAAGAGAACTAAAATGGAAAAACAAAAATATTTAACGGGAAAATTTGTAACGTTGGAAAGCTCACATAAAAAAAACCTGTGGAGGAAAATGTATAAAATACTGAGCCAGGCAAGGGAGGAGCTTAAGAGATTGCAATTGTAAGATATAGAGAGGGCTCTTAAATAGACCAAGCAGACATACTATGATAAGGGAGATAAGGCAGACCGTTTATTTTATTTCAGACAGCTACTTTTAAGCTTCCATGGGGGAGGGGGATAACAATAAAGAATGGTACGAGACAGAGGTGTCCCCTCTCTCATCTTCTTTTTGCCTTAACAATTGAGCCTCTCATGGCTACTATAGGAGCCTCCCCAAATATACAAGGGATCAAAATAAAAGATGACTTCTATAAAATGTCACTATTCGCAGATACTGTAATATTATTTTAACTAGAGCTAATCCATTAACATCCCTCCCAAATTTACAATCTTCCCTTTAGAGATTTGGTGATTTGTCTGGTATAAAGTTAACATGGGAAAGTCGGAAGCTTTAAGTTTGACTCTAACTTAAAAGGAGGTTGAGATTCTTAAACGGCATTTTGATTATAAATGGAAACAGACCCACCTGAAATATCTGGGAATATATCTTACTAGGGACTATAATTTATTATATAAATATAATTATCCTGATCTTTTTTCTAAGATAATAAAAGATCTGCAATCTTGGAATTCCCACTGTATTTCCTGGCTAGGGCGTATTACTGCGGTAAAGGTGAATATTCTTCCTAGACTTTTGTATTATTTTTAGATATTACCAATATCTGTCCCATATCTTATTATATATTTGTGAAAGCACTGTATGCCTGTCTGCATCTTCCTGTGTCCCTAGGGGAAATCTCATTGGTCCCTTGGGCCGCCCGCCCCCACACCTCTCATTGGCCTGAGGCGGAGTGACGACACACACACACACACACACACACACACACTCTGTTGCTTGGCCTCACTCTCCCCCATCAGTTGGACCGCAGCTCACCTTCCACATCCCCCCCCCCCTCCTCTCCCGGTGCCCCTCACTCTCTCTCCCCTCCCCACCTCACCCAAATCCCCACGCTCCGCAACATCCCCAGCCGCACCATCACCCTCACCGTGCGCCGCTCCCGGAGAGGGGAAGCGCGGCCCTCCTGCCCAGCAGCAAACTCCAGGCTCCTCCCCCCTCGCTCACAACGAGGAAAGGCGCGGCCTGGGCCTCCTGCACTCCCCCTCACGTGTGCCGGCTCCCGGAGAGGGGAAGCGCGGCCCTCCTGCTCAGCAGCAAACTCCAGGCTCCTCCCCCCTCGCTCACAACGAGGAAAAGCGCAGCGCTGCCCGGGCCTCCTGCACTCCCCTCACGTGCGCCGGCTCCCGGAGAGGGGAAGTGCGGCCCTCCTGCTCAGCAGCAAACTCCAGGCTCCTACCCCCTCGCTCACAACGAGGAACGGAGGGGAAACGTGGCGCGGCCCGGGCCTCCTGCACTCCCCCTCACGTGTGCCGGCTCCCGGACGGAGGGGAAGCACGGCGCGGGCCTCCTCCTCACGTGCACCGGCTCCCAGACGGAGGGTAAGCGCGGCGCGGGCCTCCTGCCACTCTTGCCCCCCCGTCCCCCGTCAGCTTCCCGTACTCACCTCCTGCCCCAGCCAGATGCCACGGGGTCAAGGTAAGTCACCTACCGTCTCCCACCCACGCACTGTCACCCACACACCCACCCAGTCACCCAGTCACTTTCACCCAGTCACCCACTTTCACCCAGTCACCCACTCACCCACCCACTCAGTCACCCACCCACTCACTCAGTCACCCACCCACTCAATCACCCACTCACTCAATCACCCACCCACTCACTCAGTCACCCACCCACTCACTTAGTCACCCACCCACTCACTTAGTCACCCACCCACTCACTTAGTCAACCACCCACTCACTCAGTCACCACACACCCACCCACCCAGTCACCCACACACCCACCCACCCAGTCACCCACACACCCACACACCCACCCAGTCACCCAGTCACTTTCACCCAGTCACCCACTTTCACCCAGTCACCCACTCACTCAGTCACCCACCCACTCAGTCACCCACCCACTCAGTCACCCACCCACTCAGTCACCCACTCACTCAGTCACCCACTCACTCAGTCACCCACTCAGTCACCCACCCACTCAGTCACCCACCCACCCATTCAGTCAGTCACCCAGTCACCCACCCATTCAGTCAGTCACCCAGTCACCCACCCATTCAGTCACCCACCCATTCAGTCAGTCACCCAGTCACCCGGGGGAAGCCCAACCCTGTCGTCCGCCCCCCCCCCCCCCCCCAAAATTACATCCCGGGCAACGCCGGGTCTCTCAGCTAGTATAACTATAAAAGATATTCAAAATCGAATTATGCAATTTATTTGAAGCATAAACAACCGAGATCAATTATGTTTCCTGCTAAAGAAGGAGGTGGTCTGGCAGTCCCAAATATTTTAAAATACTATATAGCTTCTCATATGAAACGAATGGTGAATTGGCATTCCCCTAGTGGAGTATTTTCCTGGGTGGATTTAGAAAGCTCACTCAAATACCCAATTAGGCTGCCCTCTTTGTTATGGTCGGGAGCTGGGACGGGAACTGGGAGACAATTGGAGTTGGCAATAATCGGGTTTACTTTGTAACTTTGGCAGTTGGCCAAAAAAAAATATAGGGTTATGTCAACTCCATCTAAGCTCACACCCCTGTTTGATAATCTGTGGTTTCTTGCAGGGTTTCTGGGACAGAGTTTTGAAATTTGGAGGCAAAGAGGGATTCTGGAAGCGGGAGATATGATTGAAAAGGACAAAGCTAATGTCATTTGAGGAGCTGATTAGAAAGTATGGCCTCCCCCAAACTGAGCTGTTTAGGTATATGCAGGTTCGTAATTTTATGTGCCATGGTTTCTATGAGGAGGAATTTCCTAACTTCTCAGCACACATGGACTACTTTCTTACCTGCGCCCTCTGTCACTACACAGCTATGCCCCCTGCACTAAAACACACCCCTACAAAACATCCTCACACATTCTTTTTTTATCCATGTTCCTCCTTGCTTCTGGGGATATCTCTATCAATCCAGGTCCCTGCCTTATTTCTACATGTTCTCGCCCTCATCGGCCAAATGCAACTTCTACTCCTTCTGGTGTCAACCCCTCCAACCTCATACCAATTTCCTCTCTCCCATTCTCCTGTGCCATTTGGAATGCTCGCTCCCTTTCTAACAAGTTCCTCTCTGTCCATTACTTCTTTCTCTCTCACTCTCTGCTCCTATTTGCTAAAACTGAGACTTGGCTCACTCAGTTTGACTCTGCTCTGGAAGCTGCCCTCTCTTATGGTGGCCTTTCTCCCACACTCTGCGCCATGGTGAAAGGGGTGGAGGCGTGGGGTTCCTCCTCTCCTCTCTCTGCCGTTACCTAACCCTTCCTATTCCCCCCTCTCTTGCTTTTCCCTCCTTTGAGGCCCACACTGTCCACATCTTCTCTCCTCTCCCTGTCCATGTGGCGGTCATGTATTGCCCACCTACCTCTTCTCATTCCCCTTCTGCTTTTCTCTCTCACTTTGAATCCTGGCTCTCTTTCTTTCTCTCCTCAGACTCTTCTGTTTTTATCCTTGGGGACTTCAACTGACACATTGATGACCCCTCTCTCCCCTGGGCTGTCCGCTTTCTCTCTCTAACCTCTTCTATTGGCCTTCAACTGAGGACTGCAGCCAGCACCCACAAGGATGGCCACTACCTAGATCTGGTTTTCACTAAAAACTTTTCTCTCTCTGATTTCTCCATTTTCCCCTTTCCTCTCTCTGACCATCACCTCATCTAATTTTCTCATCTTCATCTACCCCTCGTTACTGCAGAAACCTGCGCTCTATTAACCTACCAGCCTTTGAGTCCACTTTACGCTTCTCTCTCTCCTCTCTCAGTTCTGGTCCAGACCCTGACAACCTGGTCAGGAACTACAACTCTGCCTTATCGTCCTCTCTCGATTTACATGCCCCCCTTTCTCTCTGCCATCCTCACCCTTCTAACCCCAGACCCTGGCTAAATTCACACACGCGCATGCTGCGTTCCTCCACTCGTTCCTCTGAACGCCGCTGGAGGAAATCTCATACTTTCGCAGACTTCCTTCACTACAAATTTATGTTATCCTGTTTCAACTCTGCCCTCTCTCAAGCGAAACAAACCTACTTCTCTTCACTAATCAACACGCACAAATCTAACCCACGCCAACTCTTTTCTGTCTTTGCCTCTCTACTCAAACCATCCTCAGCTGCCTCTTCTCCTTCCTCCATCTCACCTCAGGACTTTGCTGACTATTTTAAGGGAAAGGTGGAATCCATATATCAGAACATCCACTCTACACTGGCGACACGTTTTATTGAAGCACGGCTAGCACCGCAAGCCGGGGGATGCCCCGGCGTGCTAGCCGCACTCCCTCAGCGTGTCGCGCATCACCGATGCGCGGTCACGCGTCATCGGGTGCCTGCGCCCCCTGCACACGCGTCCAGGGCTCCCCGAGGGAGCCCTGGTGTCCCGCGATGTGGGGGACGGTGGCACGGGGTTCCGGGGGACCCGGCGGACCCGGCAGCGGGAGGGAGAAAGCCCCGATCGGAGGGCGCTCCTCCGCTGCTTCGGCGCGCGCCCGGCACCCTCCGGCGCGCGCCAGGTTACTGCTGCGGCCGAGAACGGGCAAATGCTCGAATAAACTCGGCCGCAGCAGTATTTCCTCCTCCCATCTTACGCCGCTTCCCAACTCTCCTCCTGCCTTCCTTTACTCTTTTTCTGTTGTCTCAGAGGAGGATCTGTCACTGCTGATCTCCTCCTCTCCCTCTACCACTTGCCCTCTTGACCCCATTCCCTCCCATCTCCTTAAACCTCTTTTTCCTACTATAACCCCTACGCTCACACACATTTTTAACTCCTCCCTCTACTTTGGTACCTTTCCCTCTTCCTTCAAACATGCAACAGTTATACCATTACTCAAAAACAGAGAGCTTGACCCTACCTGTCTTTCTAACTATCCACCTGTCTCCCTCCTGCCTTTTGTCTCTAAATTCCTTGAACGTCATGTATTCTCTCACTTGCTCAACTTTCTCAATGTAACGGCTGGACCCCCCGTGTCTGACCCACCCAATCTCACATTGGCCCGTGTGGTCTAACCGGTCCCCATTACAAGGTCGTGTTTGGTGGTGCACCTGCAAGTAACAGGACTCCTGAGTCTCCCGCTTGGTGTTATAAGAGGATATCATCAGGACAGGTAGCTGAGGTAGTGGTTACGAGTCCAACTTACTTCACGTGCAGCGCCTCCACCTCATCAGGATCTATGCTTCCGCAGGGAGATTGTCCTGATGAGGAACTCCTTCTCGGTGGTGACTGCCACTGCAGAGTAATCTCACACTCACACAGCGGGAATATCTTTGAACACGACATCTTTATTGTAAGTTGGGATGTAGCAGACTGCCCCATGCAGCTGCCGGCTCTAGCCGCACATCTCTCCGTGCTGTCCCTTTGCCAGGTACGCCCTCCCGTATTGAAGTGGGATTCCCTTTCTCCTAGGGAGATCACCACTGCGCCAGGTCCCTGGACACAGTGTGGCTTAGACAGACTTGATTGGTCACTCTGCTACCGCTGGTTACAGCACTAGGGTCACAAAAGTATTCCTCCAATCCCTTATGCCGTAGCATACATTTTACCAGCTGCTTCACACAACTGCTGGTTAACATAACACTAACTGACAGTGTTGTGCCCTTTATACCTCAGGGGGCAGGCACATCTCTGATGTCACTATCCAGAGACTCAGAGCATACAGCCACTCCCTTCCTTACACAGGGCACCACACCAGGGTGTGAGGGAAAACCTCCATAACTACTGTTGGCAGGCCTGTACTTACCAGGACTTACTGCCAACAGGGAAGATGTATGCAGTCATTATTATGCATGGCTACATACTCCCCCTGGTTAATACCCACCGACCCGGCTGGGACCTAAATTTGGTGTACCTTGCGCCAGGAAACACTGCAAAAGAACACACAAATTACATGGCAAACATCATCACATTGACATAATAATGCAAGCCCATCTCACTCACTGACCAGCAGGGAGCGCTGAAGAAAAAGCAGACCACTCTAATTTGGCACTCAATAATAATGTCGAGGATCTGGCTTCTTCACCTCCCGCCCCGCGGCATCATGCACAGTCACGCTGTATTCCCGTGGTACCCCTCGCTCATTGCAATACACCACTTTGTGCATGTACACACTGCGTCCTATCTTCCAGACCCGCATAAGTTGGGACACCCTCTGCTCGGCCTGAATTCCTTTAATGGCTCCCCCTTTATCTACGATATAGTGCTGGATATCGTTTTTAAGCCATCTCTCCCTATTTTCCTCTATCTCTCTCATTAGAGGTTCTGGGACATACGGGTAATCAAGCCCATGCGACCTTCTGTATTTTGCCGCAACAGCCCGTTCAGCTCGGCAAGCCCTGGTCAACTTACTTTCGCCAGCCGCCCCGGGCAGCACCCATGACAGGGTCATCCAACCCTGCGGACCTCTTTGGGATAATAAGGCCTGCCTGGATGCGATCCCACCTTACCCTTAGGGCCCTAAGGTATGCCTCGTCATCAAAGTCACCGGCAGCCCACCAGTGATCAACCACCCCCTCCCTTTCTAGGACAAATCGTGTGCGGTCGAACCAAGCAACATACCCCTCGTACAACGGGGCCCACCACCTAGTCTCCTTCTGTTCTTCGGAGCTAGGTTCTATAGACTCCTCTATTGACTCCTCATCAGGCCCACCCGAAGATACCCCGGACGTACCCTCAGATCGCCCCGCTTGGCTCTTACTCTGTGACCAGTGTCCGCCCTCAATACCCAGCGCACTATAACTTTCGCTGGCCATCGACCCATGTCGAGAAATCCTCCCTGCACCCTCCGATCCACTATCGGACGTTCCCCAGTCCAGGCTTCCAGTCCGTTCCGGGATAGGACCCCGGGAATCCCTTGACACCCCCAAACTAGAAGTGGACCCACCTGACGAAGTGACAGGGACAGGAGCTTTAACTAAGGCCTTGGGACTAACTTTGGGAGTGGCCGGGGTTGGGGGACGGGACCGGACAGTAGGCATTGACAGGGTTACGACCTGCTCTCCAGCAATACCTGCCTTAACTTCGCCACAAAGTCCTTTCTTGACTCCAGCAGCTGGGCTTCTTGTTCTGCAACTCGAACGCCCGCTCCCCCTGGTAGTAGGGGATCGGCTTCCGCTGCTCGACCGCAGAGGCGCTGGCATCTCTCACACTAGGCTGCTCTGCTCGTCCGGACTCTCCTCCGCACACGCACGTGCTGCGACGCCATCTTGGGTTGGATCCCCAATCGGGATCTCTTCCTCCACGAGGACATCCGGCAACGCCCGTCTGCTGCGCGATCCAGTCTGGCTCTGGACTCGCTCTTCCTTCTCCTCCACCCCCTGGGTCTGCGACAGGCACGGTGTCATCTTAGTACCTCGCAGGGTCGGGGTGGATCGACCTCCTTCCGATCCACTAGTCACCACAGCAGTGGGACTCCGGCGATCGGGTGGTCGCGGTACTGGAGACACTCGACTCCGTGTCTCCACACCACGGGGAATGGCATCTCTCCAGGGCGTACCAATAGTATGGCAGTCCCTCTTTATGACCATCTTACTCGACAGCCTAGCACACTCCTCGTCCGAGGATTCTACTTGGCAATTCGGCCGAGGCATCCCAGTAGGAGACCGGCGATGGGCTCCTCGGTGATCACCTCTCCGATGGCTGGGTTTCTCCGTCGGGAGCACCGAACCTGACTCCGACTCCGCGGGACCTGCACTCTCATTCCATAGTGCTCCCGGCTGCTCGTCGATCGGCATCGGGACATTTCCTGCTACTCCCATCGCTTGTACCGGTACAAAAGTGGTCATGGGCCACATGTACTGCAGTCCACAGTGGGGGCATCGGGCCTCGCTGCCCACGGCTCCGCCTGGCAGTCTGCACTGCAGGCAAAGATATGCCACAGTCTCCACACCCTCTACCCGGATGATCAGCAAGCCTCCTGGAGCCGAGTAGGGATGAGTAGAGATCAACGGACTCTGGTCTACTTTATCAGCAACTGCAGCCATATTCACCAGCGGAGGCACTCGTTTCAGAGGTCTGTACGGGTCAATGGCTCTTCGCAACTGAAGGGCATGGGCTGATTTAGCAACCCCTCCTCCTACTTTCTCTGTCGACATCCGGTGGAACTGCAAACCACTCCCCCTGGTTGAAACTAGGGGGATGTCTCGTAGACTTGTAGGCTGACCCAGCACTGGGGCAGAGTGAGTCATAGTCCATGAGGGCGCGGCTCCAGCTTTCGCGCCAAACTCCCCATCGGGGTGGAGTTTTCTCGTTGGCGCCAATCCTGGCCAACAATTAGCAAACTGCAAAGTTGCAAGACTTTCTGCAGCATGCCCACGCGGTATCCCGGGAACGCGGGAACCGCCATCTTGGTAAGTATTGTCCTTTTTCCCATTGGAGGTAGCATCTGGCTGTTTGTTAATTGGGGTATAACAAAGTCCATTTCGTTCCTCCCATCGGATAACACTGTCATGCTCATTATTCTCAGGGGTATCATCCCGAGAACAAAAACATGATAAACACGGCGCAGCCACGGCTTTCACGCCATTCAAGCACACAACACAACAAGCTCACAAAAGTCTCTTCTGTAGCTTGTTCTTCGTCCACGCACAGTTCATATGCGTGTTCTTCCTCTGACCGCAATCCTGGACCTTCTACTCTGTGCAGATCCTCCATTCTTGCGGTTCTCTCTCCCCGCCATCCTGGACCTTCTACTCTGTGCAGATCCTCCATTCTGACGGTTCTCTCTCCCTGCCATCCTGGACCTTCTGCTCTGTGCAGATCCTCCATTCTTACAGGTCTCTCTTGTTCATTGAACACGGGGTTCTTGTACATGGAGCTCCGCTCTGCGGGGCAGCTACCACATCCGTACAATAAACATGCCTTGTGCACCACCTTGTGTACCTAACGTAGATCTGACTCGTGTTTGCACTACCTCAGGCAAGGCTCACTCTTTCTGTGTCTACTGTAACACGTTCCTCCAGTCTGTGCTCCTTGGTAAGTGGTCTGGAATGGAGACTAGAGTACTCTGGCTCTTCCATGCAGTACTTTGGGCGTCGACCTACTTTTGGCTAGCCTAGTGCGGACCCTTCCAGAATTCCTGCCCTAAGTTACCAGTTTACCCCTTCAGGCGTCCCCCGCTAGCGCTACCTCAAGGCGACTAGAACAGCAATAGCCCCCTGCTCCAGACTCACTAACCCCTTACGGATCCCAAGGCGTCTGTGCGGCCTGCAGCTCCAGCAGCTCCCCGACTACCCCTGGCTCCGTCCCACACAGCACAAAGTGGCAGCAGACACTCTTCCTGTTTCCTAGTGTGTGCCTAGCAAAAGCCTGTCCTGTTAACAGGTCTCTCAGCAGCGCCTCCAAATGTAACGGCTGGACCCCCCGTGTCTGACCCACCCAATCTCACATTGGCCCGTGTGGTCTAACCGGTCCCCATTACAAGGTCGTGTGTGGTGGTGCACTTGCAAGTAACAGGACTCCTGAGTCTCCCGCTTGGTGTTATAAGAGGATATCATCAGGACAGGTAGCTGAGGTAGTGGTTACGAGTCCAACTTACTTCACGTGCAGCGCCTCCACCTCATCAGGATCTATGCTTCCGCAGGGAGATTGTCCTGGTGAGGAACTCCTTCTCGGTGGTGACTGCCACTGCAGAGTAATCTCACACTCACACAGCGGGAATATCTTTGAACACGACATCTTTATTGTAGGTTGGGATGTAGCAGACTGCCCCATGCAGCTGCCGGCTCTAGCCGCACATCTCTCCGTGCTGTCCCTTTGCCAGGTACGCCCTCCCGTATTGAAGTGGGATTCCCTTTCTCCTAGGGAGATCACCACTGCGCCAGGTCCCTGGACACAGTGTGGCTTAGACAGACTTGATTGGTCACTCTGCTACCGCTAGTTACAGCACTAGGGTCACAAAAGTATTCCTCCAATCCCTTATGCCGTAGCATACATTTTACCAGCTGCTTCACACAACTGCTGGTTAACATAACACTAACTGACAGTGTTGTGCCCTTTATACCTCAGGGGGCAGGCGCATCTCTGATGTCACTATCCAGAGACTCAGAGCATACAGCCACTCCCTTCCTTACACAGGGCACCACACCAGGGTGTGAGGGAAAACCTCCATAACTACTGTTGGCAGGCCTGTACTTACCAGGACTTACTGCCAACAGGGAAGATGTATGCAGTCATTATTATGCATGGCTACATCAACATCCATTCTCTCCTAGACCCTCTACAATCTGGCTTCCGCACTGCTCACTCGACTGAAACAGCCCTCATTAAAATAGCTAATGACCTTCATGCTGCCAAAGATAGAGGTCATTAAACTCTGCTCATATTACCCGACCTCTCTGCAGCATTTGAACCCGTGGACCACCGTCTTTCCTTCAAATTCTCCATACTATTGGTATTCGGAACAAAGCTCTATCCTGGATCTCCTCTTACCTCTCCCATCGTACTTTCAGTGTATCTTCTGCTAACACCTCCTCCATCGATCTCTCTGTGGGGGTACACCAGGCCTCTGTCCTGGGACCTCTTCTCTTTTCTCTGTACACACTTTCTCTAGGTGACCTAATCACATCTCTTGGGTTTAAATATCACCTCTATGCTGACGACACTCACATTTACTTTTCAACCCCTGACCTTACACCTGCTGTACAGATTTAAAACCAGAGACAAAACATGAAACACAGACACAGCTCAGTGCTACATCCAAAGACTCCAATACATGGTACAGTGCCTAAATATATAGATATAGATATCTTTTGAATAAAATGGTCTTTTAGTTTAACCCTTTGGCCAAAGTGTTGTAAGCCCTTGAGCCCCTCCAAGGCAGACAACGTCTCAAGGGTCCTAACACTAAAATAGATTCTTTATAACCTGTACATTACCAGGAAGAATGATTTATAATAAATCTGTCAAAATTAGTTGCATAGTTCTAAGTCTGATTGAAGCTCTTATTAACCTGTATAATACCAGGAAAAGCACTCTGTATTAGATTTGTCGCAATCATACTGGATGCAAGTTCCCATGGATGTGGAAGGTGCAAAGCAGTGAGCTTTAACCATTTAAAAGTGGGAGGGGTGAGCTTTAAACTAGGGAAGGAGGAGCCACCCTCCAAATCAGCCAGGACCAGCAGAACAAGAATTGCAAAACATACAGGACCCCTATAAGCTCATATTGAACCCCCAAAATAACCACAAAATATATATATATATATATATATATATACGTATAAGTGTCAAAGAGGAGTGCTACTGAGTATGGCCATATATATTTAAAACCAGAGACAAAACATGAAACATAGACAGAGCTCAGTGCTACATCCAAAGACACCAATACATGGTACAGTGCCTAAATATATATATATAGATATCTTTTGAATAAAATGGTCTTTTAGTTTAACCCTTTGGCCAAAGTGTTTTAAGCCCTTGAGCCACTCCAAGGCAGACCACGTCTCAAGGGTCCTAACACTAAAATAGATTCTTAATAACCTGTACATTACAAGATACGTACAAGATACGCCCTTTCCTCTGTTGCTCGACTGCTAAAACTCTGACTCAGGCCCTCATTCTCTCTCGTCTCGATTACTGCAACCTCCTGCTCTGGCCTTCCTGCCTCTCACCTGTCTCCCCTACAATCTATCCTAAACGCTGCTGCCAGAATCACTCTACTCTTTTCTAAATCTGTCTCAGTGTCTCCCCTGCTGAAATCACTCTCCTGGCTTCCTATCAAATCCCCCATCTCATACTCAATTCTCCTCCTCACTTTTAAAGCTTTACATTCTTCTGTCCCTCCTTACTTCTCAGCCCTAATTTCTCGCTATGCTCCATCCCGACTCTTGCATTCTGCTCAAGGATGTCTTCTCTCTACCCCCTTTGTATCTAAAGCTCTCTCCCGCCTTAAACCTTTCTCACTGACTGCCCCACACCTCTGGAATGCTCTTCCCCTCAATACCCGACTAGCACCATCTCTATCTACCTTTAAGACCCACCTTAAGACACACTTGCTTAAAGAAGCATATGAGTAGCATCGTGGATAATATAATACACATGATACATGAAGCTTGGCCCCCTGCAGACGCACTTACCAGAATTCCCTCCAACTGTCTCTGTACATTCTTCCTGCCAACCAATTCGATTGTAAGCTCCTCGGAGCAGGGACTCCCCTTCTGAAATGTTACTTTTATGCCTGAACCACTTATTCACATGATCTGTTATTTGTTATTTATATGATTGTCACGTGTATTACTTCTGTGAAGCGCTGTGTACACTAATGGCGCTATATAAAGACATACATACATACTGTGATGCCGACACCACTTTGCAGTCTCTTTTATCCCACATGAGGCAGGAAACGCTGTATTTCTCTATACTTGGGGTTTATTTACGGGATAAATAATATGAATAGGCCCACCGTCCCTTTAAGAAAACCAAATAAAATCCTATCCCTATTCAGGGAACTAACTGACTTCTCAGAATCAGCCTCTCTAACTGCTGCTGGGCCAACTAACCTGGTTCCCCATCTTAAAACATGTACATTCCATACAAAGTCTCTGCAGATAATAACAAAGCGCTTGCCTTATCTTTAGTCTTTTAAGGTCCTCTGCAACCAGACGTCACTGCTTCAGCATGGCTCTCAGCAGTGTCTCTCACTCTCTGCAAGCTTCTTTAACCAGCTCCTGGTAGCTGGGGAGCTCCTCTGTCTCCCCCCTTCTCTGGATAAAACTGTCTCTCAGTGCCTTGCTGCTTCCATACTCTTTAGGCATTTCCTGATTAATTAGCCAGCAGGTGAGCAGCCATGCCAGAGAGGATTAACTTAACTCTCTGTGGTGAAAAAGTCCAATAGCTGCCCCATTCAGCCCCTAGAGGACAGCGATGACACCACAATACATACATACATACATACATACAACTACACCGATTTGAAGATCTTTGTAAAAACAAAAAAATATCAAAGGAGGTTGATATCATCTCTTTATCAGGTTTTAGCCCCAAAACCGGATATCCCGACCCACAAATATATGGATCAGTGGGCCTTGGATTTTCAGACTGAAATAACGAGGGAGGACTAGGAAGATATCTGGGGAAATGCGGGTAAAACCTCTATATGTACGGTAACAAAAGAGAATATTTATAAAATTTTGTTACACTGGTATTACACCCCCAAAAGACTAACACAGATGTTCCCGGGGACCTCTGATTGATGTTGGAGGGGATGTGGACAACTAGAAGATCTGGCACATATTTTGTGGTATTGTCCAGTAATGCAGACATACTGGAGAACAGTTCAGAAGTTAATAAAAGATGTAACCGATGTTGAGATTCCGTTAGATCCAATTTAAATTATTTGGGCTAAACCCATGGAAGATGTGAACCACTACACATCTAAATTGATCCTGCATATCCTAAGAGCGGCTAGATGTGCTGTAGCAGCAGCAGCGTGGAAAAAAGACTCCTGCCCACCAGAAGAGAGGTTATTAGAAGGGTTAAAGATGTCCAATTAATGGAGAAACTTACCTCGTTCCTGAACCATGCTACTGAGAAGTATGCTAGGGTCTGGGATCCCTGGGATTCCGGATAGGGGGGTATCCCCAGAAGAAGAGTTGGTTGGTTACTTCAGGTGTAATGGTGCTGCAACCTGCTGGTAACAGGAGGGCTGAGGGCTCCGCGGTGGTGTGGGGAGAGCCAGGACAGGGACAGATTACCTTGTTTCTCCAGATGGTGCAGTGCCTCCAGCCAGTGAGGATCCTCTGGGGTCTTCAGGGAATAGACCCTCACTGACACTCCTTCACGCAGAGACAGAAAGCCACACAGCAATGTCTTTTCTTGGCAGCTTTATTGCAGATACAGATACAGCATGTCACAGCAGTTTGCATGATCAGTCCTTTTTCTACCTAGTTCAGAGCCCTGACTGGTAGCATGATCTTCTCCCCCCTCCCTCCCCCTTCCCCTCTTCCCCTCAGCATGGGGGGAAGGGAAGAGACAGCTTTCTTCTTGTGTTGTCTCCTCTAACTCAGCTCACTAACACACTCACTCACTAACTGAATAACTGACAACTTAATTTAGGAGGTATGTCTCAATTTGAACATCTCAGGGGAGTGTCTCTAACTTTGACTCATTACAAGCCAAAGCCGGATACAGATTGGCCCACACACAGCAGGGGGCGTTCCAACCAATATCCACCCCTTTGATTGACAACCTCAGAGTTGCAAGGCCCGCCCTTGAATATTGCTACACATTCAAGGCTGAAATACACATACAGACCTCTTGAAGGAATTAACCTTTCCACTGCCTGCTCTAACAGGACTGACAGAGGAAAAGCCCAGAAAAAGAAGTAACTGCCGGTAGGCTATGTTACATGTATAATATGTAATGTGATTGTTGATGCTTGTAAAGGATTTTGATACAAAATGGTTTCCCCCCGTCCCCCCGTCCCTTTTACTTGTCTGTATCCTTTCCCCTCCCATATATGTTTGAAAACTTTTATAAAAATATAAGTTTAAAAAAAAAATAGAGGTTCATTCACTCTTCTTGCAGAAAGGTGACTCAGGAAGATTTTCTTCAGCTTAACTAACTTGAAATGAAAATCCTGCAAATGTCTGTGGAAGGCTGAGGCATAACTGTAGTCCCACTCTCCAAGGTAAAAGGGACAGAGAAGCAGAGAGCCAGTGTGTATGAATATTTATTTTACTATACATAATATGTCATTGTTTCTCTGAGGGATTGAAGCTGTTGATTTCACACTTTAAATAAGGGTAACCTGTTACACATCGTGCAGAAGAAGACTTTTTAAAAGACTGGCATCCTTTTCTTTGTTGCATTTATTGAATGAAAGCAAATCCTACTATGTGACTGCATTGTTGATAAATGGTATAGAGGTAGGACTCTAGTATAGAGGATAATCACTAAGCTCCGACAGCCACAATCGCAACACAATTCAAACATTATCCGCCATTTAAGTCAATGGAAGCACGATCACAGGCTATCGAAGCTTAGTGTCCTCCTGTGTGGCGGATATACACAGCATTAATGCTTATTAATAGCCAAGCTCTGTATGTCTGTTTTAAAAACCAGAAAGGTAAGCAGTTTTGCATAGAGATGCTTTACCCGTGTCAAAAAATACGGGATAAAATATTTGTCTTTTTGTGAGATAAAACTAAGAAATGGTTTATTACGTACATGCTGTTCCCAATGTGAATTATTTTTAATCAAAGGTATTGAAGTTTTTAAAAAAAATGTTTTCCCCCTTAAATCAGAACCGTGGTGCATTTTGTGCATGATCTGTGCTTAAAACATTCTAAAGCTCTCTGTAATGACATGTAAATCTGTCATTGCAAGAGCTTTCTTACACTATTAAAAATGTCCATTAGGGGCCTAATTCCGAACCAGTTATCAGACATAATGCATAAAAGAAGGATGAACAATAAATGCATACAGGCAAGCTACATACAGTAGGAAACATCCAGTACATACTAATAGTGTTCATGTAATTTGAATCGTTAAAATACACATAAGGTAACTGAGAGCCTTACAATCTGAAACGCAGCATTCAGAAGCAATCTCAGCTCTGATTAAGGAAGTATGTGCTTGTTTCTTAAAGTCCATATATACCATACATAGAAACATGTGCATATGTGGGGCTGACAAGAATGAGGACATCTTGAAACATTGGTTGCATACAACAGTACCCCCGAAATCTAAGAGTGACCCAAGGCTGTGCTAAATTACAGTCACATGCTATTTTTTTCTTATGATTTACTCTTTTCCATATTAGAAGTGGAAAGTATACACAGTGGATTGGCGGATCCCACAATCCGCACACGGATTAGTCCTCGGAGAAAGAGAGAGAGATCCCTCCCCCCCCCCTCCCTCCCGTGAATCAAATCGGAGTTCGAATTTTTAACAATCCAACCACGGATTATTAATCCGCAATGTGGTTTGTCGGTGATAGAAAAAAATGGCGGATCGCCCTTTTTGAGACTGATCTGCAGAAATCAGCGCAGCACAAGAACCAGCCAACCCGAGGCGGATCCACATCCGCAAAGAAAGATTCGACAATCTCTACCTTTCAGTTTTCATGCTATATTTTACTTTTAGTTTTCCTTGTGCACAACCCCATTAAATATGATATGGGGCATACCGTGACTACTGAGGGGATGGGAGGCAGCAAAATAATCCCCCCCAAACGCAGAACACAAAATAAGGTGGGACACTGGTTGCCAAAAACATGAGGTAACCCTTGAAGTGGTGGGCAAGGGATGGAGGTCACCCGACCCTTACGAGGACCCTAAAATGTAGACACGTGAGCGTAAAAATTCCCTAAAATGAACAGGTAGAATTAATTTTATCCCCTTCCTATTCCTTAATCGCAATAAGGCTTTTTTAGTTGCATCTTTTGGCAAACATACCACAATAGAGCCACGTAGGAAGGTATTTAATAAATGTACATTTCACTTTTCTACTCACCCGCAGTGAGTGTAGTTAGCAGTATATGAACTAAACTGCTGGTATTTGCAATCAGAGGTTTTTATTATAACAAAGGAGGAGAGAGAGAAGGAAAAATGCAGGTAATTTACATAGTAAAGATTAAAAG
>NC_134487.1:38115731-38180731 GCF_040206685.1 Ascaphus truei
CCATGGGGCAGGGACCTGTGCCTGCAAAATGTCTCTGTAAAGCGCTACTTAAAACTAGCAGTGCTATACAAGAACATGCTATTATTATTATTATTATTATTATCAAGATGCGAGTACTAAACTAGATGCTCCTCCGTTGACATACAGCCCCCGGAAGAAGCTGTGGCGAAACGTACGTCGGAGTGGCTTGCTGGATCCTCTCTAACTTCATTCTCCTACCTGTGACGGACTGAATGATGTGTTTGAAGAACCTCCTACATGTGATAATTCAATCTACTGCTTGGAACAGTGCTGAGTATATCAATTCTGACAGTATTACTGTTTACTTGGCTAATGGACATAATTTTTTCTGCTGCATTGACTTTTTGTACCTTATGCTTTGAATAACTGCTACATGATTATCTGATAGCACTTTACGGAAAAGTTTTTGATTCATCTGTGTCTTAGTTTAGCAGTTTCTGTTCCACCATCTCTTTAGATAGAATATACAGACCGGCTGGTCTGATCACAATTTTTTTTCACACCAAGATTTCACTTACTTACTGTATGTTTTGGTGTACCTTTTTTCAGATTCCAAGTTGACCGTACATATTAGGAGTTTTGTTGGCAGGTTGTTTCTTGTATACAGTGTGTAGGAGACACAGAAATACTTGAAGGGTCCAATCTTTTTTATATTGTGTGATTATTAAATTCATTTTTCATTTTTGGCATATCAGAGTGCTTGTTTGGGACTTGTTGTCTGGATTTTTCTGCATATAATATAAATATATATATACACATATATACATATACATATATATATATATATATACAGCTCAACCCCCTTATAACGCTGTGCTTGGGGTCCAAATAATCGATATCGCGCTATAAGCGGATCGCGTTAGAAATAATGTACAATTGTATGCATTGTACAATAAAGTATTTAAGATACCAATAATCGTGTTGTAAAGTATTTATAAATACGAAAATTGGGAGCCACACTTGCATCGCGTTACAAGCGAATTCGCGTTGTAACGGATTGCTTTATAACGGGGTGGAGCTGTATAAATATATATACACACACACACACACATACATTTCTTAATTGATTACACATACATAAACTATATATTTTTTAAATTATGGAGGTCTAATTTAATTACACAAGTACAAAATATTATTGTACTTGCTTTCCGCCATTGAAAAAACAAAGCACACTCACAAACTATGATTGCTCTTCCACTGCATTGTCTGAGTGCGCATGCACATAGTCTTGTTGTGCGGACAACTGACGTCACTTGCTATATAGACTACATGGCAACTGCCATTAACAATATTACGTGTGAGGGGTACATGTACGCCAAAGTGATTAAGCCGTTACATCGGTTCGGTAACAGTGCAAACCATTAACACGATATGCTAACGCACTATTTCGTGCACCGTGCGTAACGCGCAACCCGTGTTTGGAGCTGGCTACGACTGCATTTCCAAAACGATTCCCCTATCCTACACTCTAATTATGCTTTTCATCTGAATCAACAGATGCATGTTAACTTTGAACTGTAAGAAAAAACATTCTTAACATCACGGGGGGGCAGAGCACAATGGCAGAAAAGTTGTGTATAATAAACAGGTGCCATGCATAATTAACACAGCAACCTGCTCACTGCTGCAGGATGTTATTAGACATTATATTTCCAGCTAAGGTCTGCTTACAATTTGCCTAATTAATTTTTTCACTGCTAACAGATAAAACAGATGCATTGTTATAATCCCTGAGATGAGATGATTATTTATCTGCAAAACAATAGGCATTCGTGTACCACCCATTGAGTTAGTTTGTTTTTTCCAAGTCTGGGATCCCATCTCTAACAAGCTGCACCTGGGGTTGCATGCTGTTAAAACAGCATGAACTGGTCTATGGACTAAAGAAAGATATTCCTTGTCTTACCCCTTTTGCTAAAAGAGGAGCCCGCAATACTGTACATTTCAAAGTTATAAATGTCAGGAACTTGAAGCAAGGAAGGCGTCAGCACACGAGAAGCTTTAGACTGTAATTTAGGGTTCTGATATGATATGTTATTATCATTAGATTTTTAGTTCATGTTACACACTGCATTAGATACACAGTCAAAATATTTAATGGGCTTTTTCATTAGCATAATGTATGAAAAATAGAAAAGATGAAACAGATAATCTCACACATTCTGCAAACATTTGGAGCACATTGCAGAGTAATTAACACACAAAGCTGCCAATTGGTTTTCTCTCCTTCGGAAGTTCAGTACATTTTCCAAATAGCCATAGAGGCACTGCATATCTCAAGATGGCAAGAACAGGTTTAAAAAGATGCTTTAATTCTATCCATTTGTGTGATAAATATACAGAGGGTGACACCTGCTGGATTTACCAAACGATGGCCATCAGATGGGACGTATTACATTTCTATAAAGAAATCAGGCCTCAGAATATACACTAGCCATTAAAATCATATTTAAAGAAGCATTCATAACCACTAAAACTAGACTATAAAAATATATATATGTAATGGTGCTTCCCCCACCCTCTGGGAGATTCTGCCATTACTACGTATGTGGTGCATGATACCGGCTGGTAACAGGAGGGCTGAGCTGTCCGCAGATGGCAGTGGGGGACACAGGATCAGGTTTCTGGGGTACATTACCCATGTGGTTCTCTAGCAGTGCAGCGCCTCCATCTGCTGTAGGCTCCAGGTAGGTGGAGATGATCTCCTACAGTAGAACTATCACCTCTCCCCCCAGTAAGATCACACACTAGGCAGCAGTATAACAAAAGGAAAGGTTTATTCTCTCACTATGTACAGCACAGTACACATCAGGGCTCTGCCCAAAGCAGCAACTGTCAGCTACTCACTACAGGCCAAGGGCACCCGCATCAGTCCCAGCTCTTTCCTGTCCCTCTAGCAGGGGCAGAGGTATGGTTCACACTCACTCTCCCCCGAGGGGAAGAGGACCAGAGAAGGCCCAATAGTCAGGCTCTTGGCTATTTGACCTGCCCCTCTCAAGTAGGTAGAGGCACTGCTAAATTTAGGGTGGCACTGCCCTTAAGTACAGCTAGGAGGAGGGCACCAGGTCTGTTCCATGGTTGGACATGCTCAGGCCGGATGTCCCCGTCTCCTACTGTCACTCAAGTGCAGCTCCAGTGAGTGAGGAAAGCCCATATTGACTACTGGCAGCCTGATTGTAGCAGGACTTACTGCCAGGAGTAGGGCAGGTTAGTAGCCATAGGTGGCATGGCTACATCTATAACACCTCTTCCCCATGCCAACAGAAGAGGGGCCACACCTAAAGTGTTCCAGGGTCTCCATAGTGGTGTAGGTCAGGGAGTTCGCAAACTGGGGGGGCGCAACATTGTTTTTTTTTTTGGGGGGGGGGGTGTTGCAGAGGCCCCATGCTCTTCCCCGGGGCATTTAAATTAAATGACTGGGCATCGTGTGAGGCCTCTACAACTATCCTTACCTTGTCTTTGGAGCAACGCGGCATCAAATGACGTCACAGGGTCACGTGACCCACAATGTAATTTGACACTGGAGACGGAGACAAGGTAAGGGAGGGGGGGGCGCAAGCAGGGAGGGAAGCAGGCATGGGGCTGCAGCTGGGGAAAGATTGCGCACCCCTGGTGTAGGTGATGCTCAGCTGTTCTTTGATCTTGTCTCTCGGGGTGCTGGAATTCATGCAGAGCTGCTATGAACAGGTGTTCCTCAGCCATGAGACTTATGAGTAGGGGCAATCTTCTTGCCAAGCATTCCACCGTACCACTGGGAAAAGAACTAAGGGACATACCCTAAGTAATTCCCCAGCAACTCCCCCAGGCCTCCTTAACGAGGATCTATAACAAGGAACTCACTATTCTACTGTGGCAGGTGACAGGTTCAAGAATATATCTATAGGGTCCCTTACACTGGGATACTTTCCCTAAGTAGAAAACAAGAAAAGTAGGTGTTTAACCTATTAATTAAATAATTGAATCTCACTGAGGAGATCCCCCTCACTCTGGGTCCACTAAGATCTGAACTGGAATCTTCCATCTCCATCTTATATACCCCATAGTGACATCACCAGTCAATATAACCACTAGGATAAGGGTAAAGTTTCTACAATGTATCAGTGCTCAGTGACCTCACTGGGCACTTTCTGGAAGGTGGGTACGGCTATGTACTTACCCAGCAACTCCACCTAAGGGTATAAGGAGACTGGTACACTATAGTTAACCCCTCTAGGAACAAATAAACTAAATAACATAGCATACCCCCATGGGTGATACATATATATCTTAATCTCTTTTGATGGCAATATTGGGGAAATAATGAAGCGTGATTAAGCAACAGTGGTGTTAAAGGTTACTACAGTAAGGGAGTTATGCTTAGGACAGACCGCAGGCGATCCTAAATAAGATCTCATAGATTCTGAGGTTTCACAGAAGATAGGCGAATAGGCAGACTTGGTGACCCAAGCAGTTCTTATCTGTGTAGCCCTTTTTGTGAACCGCCTGACCCACCCAATCTCACATTGGCCCCTCGTGGTCTAACCGGTTCCTTTCCCCGCAACACACCTTTCCTAAGGGACTACTGGTAGCTGTATAACACCTGTGGCTCCAGGAGATCTGAGCCTCCGCTAGCTGGGAGCCTGGGGAAACCCTTACCATTACCTGGTGCAGCGCCTCCACTTACCCAGGATCCCCGTTATGAAAGATAGCCCTGGGTAAGAAATACAATAACACTCATAGATAAAATACTAACACTTTACTAACACGACATGTCACACATCACATAACATAACATAACATAACCTGATGCTCTATCCGCATCACCTCAGCCCAATGTCTGGTGTTCCCACCCAGTGTCCTGTGATCCCCCACACCCAATGTCCCGTACTCCTACGGAGGTCGTGGGTGACTGCGCAGTCACTAAATTAAGCTAGG
This sequence comes from Ascaphus truei, assembly GCF_040206685.1. Lineage (NCBI taxonomy): Eukaryota > Metazoa > Chordata > Amphibia > Anura > Ascaphidae > Ascaphus > Ascaphus truei. Next base: position 38,120,670 of record NC_134487.1, read on the forward strand.
GCCCAGTTGGTGCACTTATAATACTGAAGTACCTTCCGAGCACTCCGATGCTCGGGACCGCAACACACTTCTAAAAGGGTCAGACGTCCGTATGATCCTATCCAGGTACTTCTCTCCGTGGACCCCAACGAGGGTCCCACCGCTTCCCGGGAACAGCAACCGTCTCTCGGTAACACCACCGTCGCACGGGAACAGCAACCGCCGCTATCCCTTCCTATCACTAACTACTCCTAGAGTGACAGTAACCCTAACCCAGGGCCTGTCCCTGATGAACCGCAACCTGGGATGGCTTGGGGAAAACTCTTAGGGCCTGTGGAACAATAACCTGCCCCCCCCTCCCCTAGCTACCCAGTCCTATCTGTCTCACTAACAACTAGCTATTAACTAGCTAACAGTCTGCAGCAGACACACAGCTCACACTGTCAGCCTGCAGACATCCACACACGCTGCACACACTGCGCCCAGCACATGCAGCAACACACACAGAACGATACACACCATTCACTGGAACCCGCAGCAAATCCACTGCTCGCACGCTGTGCCTATTTGCCAGTGCGCACAGCCCTATCCGCTGTGGCACTGCCAAACTGCACCTTCCGCACCTAAGGGTAACCTCCTTATCTAGGGCCGTCCCTCTTCAGTTACCCCCTGCCCTTACCGGGAATTGGGGCCTGCCTGGGGACCTAAGGAGAACCCTTACCTGATGCAGGAGCCACGCGCTCCCTGCACCCTTCCTACTCCTTCCTTCTCCTCTGCCTGACTGACTCTGCAAAGCCCGGGAAATGTATCTATATTCCCGGGCTGAGCTTCCTCCAGCCCTATTGGCCGCAATAGAACACCTAACCTCTGTCTCCCTATGCCTCCTGGGAATTGTAGTTCCCAGGGGGCTGCCTAAGCATTGGGACCGCGTGCGCACTTGCCCTGCGCATGCGCGAACCCCTAATGGCCGCCTCAACCTCTCTCTTCCCTGTCCTGCCCTCGCGCGATCTCTCTGGGGCCTTCCCTGCACTTTGTGCCTACTGCGCATGCGCGAGCTAACGCGCAATGGCGGCGCCCTCTGCTTAAACCGCCGGGCCGGTGGCAACGCGATCACGGCCTTAGCGACGGCCCGATCGCGTCCCCGGCAACCGGCCTGCACCGCAATACCTCGCGCTGCTCCCTGCACTGGCCCCCACCCTCGCGTTCTCCCGGCGGGTCCACCGCTGCCTCCGACGGCACCCGCGACCACCCGGTAAGCGCGGAGGGAGGTCAGGGAGTTTAAAGTTACCTCGGGGCTACATCTGCTTTCAATTTCTCGGTTTCTTTAGAACAGGGGTGCGAAAACTTCCTGAGCTGCGCCCCCCCCCCCCCCTACGCCCTGCCTGTTCTCCTACTCGGTCGCGCACTCCCTTACCTCCAATGAAGCGTCAAATGACGCTGCGGAGTCATGTGATGTCACGTGACCCGCGGCGGCATTTTACGTCATGTCTCCATGGTAACGGGTTAGTAAATTACAGAGTACGTAAATTTACAGAGGCCTCTGAAACCGCCAAGCCCCCCCCCCCCAATAAAGTCTGGCACGCCCCCCAGTTTGCGCATCACTGCTTTAGAAGACACATTAAAGATTTATGTAGCTGTACCGAAGGCGAGGATTTGAGTAACCTTATTGTATAACTCACAAAGCCGCCATCTTTTGTATTGATTTTTAAAAGGTTAATGCTATGATCAAATTTGACATCTATCTAATACCCAGATTACATGAATTACTGTATCATCTAGGAAGGCTTCGGTATTATTAACCCCGACATGGTGTCGTTTAAAGTTGTAGAAGCCCTAATGGCCCCTGGAGAAGTGTAGATTTGTTGTAGGTTGTGATACCTCCTAGGGGATACATGTGAAATGAGAAAGTACAAAATACACTAAAAATAGCGTTACACAGAAAGATTCTGAAACAGGACACTGATCTGAAGAATTGTAATGAATGTACTCAGTACTGCATGTGATAAATGTAGCAATATTTAAAAAATTCACAATCGCTACAAATATGTTCCAATCTAAGAAATACATTGCAGTTTGATTTTTTATTTTAATTGTGCACCAAATACATATTTTACAAGTTTAGGTTTTTGTACATTTAGGCAACATAGCACATTAAAATGTGCTTTGAGGTGAGATCTTAAAGGTTGAACAGCTTTCAATTTCTGCCACAAAGCACACAGTGAAATGACTTACTGTATTGTATAGCGGATACAAAAATTAGATGTAGGGGAATATAAAAAGAGTGAAGGAAAAACGTATCTAAGGGCATGCTTCTTTTCACTGTTCCAATGTTAACTGCTACCATGCTCTGGTATTAATACAAGACAGGCCTATTAAGAATTGCAGGTCGATATTATACAGTAAGGACTCATTATCTCTTTTGCCTGAATATCTGTTCGTGTCAGAACATGCCTTTAGGGGATTTGTATTCAATGTAAAACATCAGAATGACCTCAATGAATGGTTCTTATTACGTTTTGATAATGTTATACTTATTTTAAAAAGTTAATGAGCACGGTGGATAGAAACTTTCTTAAATGGCAGCAAAGTTTCAATTCAATGGTGCTTTGATAATAGTTTTATAGGTTCTAATGCTTTTATAATTAAGCAATAATAGGCAGGGGGTAAGGCATTGTACTCCAGATAAGCAGAAGATTCATGGATGGCGGTGCAGCTGCCTTGGAAAAAATTTGTGGGACCAAACTTGGAAGAAACTGGGTACAACAAAGTTTAATGGCACATAAAAACAGCAACAAACAAACTCTGACGCGTTTCAGCCGCAACTGGCCTTTGTCAAAGAGTAGTACTCAAGATAAGGTTAGAAATGATGTTGGAAACTAGCAATTAACATAATGCGGTGTCTAGAAAAGGGTCATTATACTGTACATGTAGTGCCTGTGTATCATATGCTGGTTACAAAGCATTACGCACCTTACATAAGGACTGCAGTGAAACATCATATGCCTTACCAAGCATTCACCCTTAATAAAGATATTTACGATGAGATAGATATATCAATACAGGTAATTAACCAATTAAACTGATAACTAATTTGTCATGGTACATTTTAAAAACTGTTCCTTAATGTGTACAGTATTGATGCTGGATTTAATGAAAACCACATAATACAATAAATACTTTATTTTCTGCTGCTAAGCCTTTTGATCCTGAATGGACCAGCAAAAGATTGAAAAATAATTCCAATCAAAGTGTCAAAGACATCTTTATGTAGTTTTAAGGCGTTTTTGTTTCCGTATGTTACAGATATACATGAAAAATATGGCTTTATCGTATAATTCCTTCCTATGCTGATACATTAAAATAGGAAATCAGACTTTTGTCTATTATATCTGAATGCCCTTCATGTCATGTACAATTACTGGGCACAGTACAAGCCCGAAGCAATGCTAATGCAAATTCCTATTATATCTAACTCCCCTCAATGTGGCTGTTCCATCACATGCAAATACATTGCAGCTCATTCTCTGTGATTAGAGGACCTGAACTGTATGACATTGAGATGCGCTGGACACCCCAAGACACTGATGAAGTTAAAAGGTTCTACAGAATATACTGTAGGTTTGCAAGAACTTTCTGGTGCACAGCAGGATAGAAATGTATATTTTTGGGGAAATCTCTTCTTTTGAAAAAGAAAGTGCAGAAGTTTACATTAGTATTCTCTACACTAGGGGTGCGCAAACTGGGGGATGCACCGCCCAGGGGGGGGGGGGTGCACCGGTTACAGAGGCCCCGCGCTCTCCCCAAGGTTTTTAAATTAAATGCCAGGGGACCACTCGAGGCCTCTGTAACTTCTCTTGCCTTGGTTTCGGGCGACACGTTGCCATGGCAACTCAGCGTCAAATGACGTTGTGGGATCACATGACGTCACATGACCCCGCAACATCATTAGACGCCGGAGCCAAGGTAAGGGGGGGGGGGGGCGCGAGCAGGGGGGGAGAGCTGGCAGGGGGGCGCAGAGGGAAAAGTTTGTGCAACCCTGATCTATTCCATCCCACATTTCCATCTGAATTGCAGAAAATACATAAAGTAGTTGAATTTAAAAAAGAACCATATTATATGTTAAAAAGATGATCAATTCCCCGTCTGTCAGTCTCCCCCTCCCCCCTTTTTTTTTCCCTATATGTCAAAATGTTAAAATGTTTCTTGGAAATTACCTGTATCAACCTCAGTCATGTGCCCATGACAACCCTGTATTTCTGGTTATAAATTTCCAATAAAAAAGATTGGAAAAAAAAAGGTGATCAATAATGAAATACTCCCTGATTGGTCAAACATCTGGGCATTAATCGCCCAGGAATGTCCAGAAATGTTGGCACCTCGACACATTTTTAATTATTGCCAATCACCTTCTAAAGCTGCCGCAATGTCCCACAAACCCGTGTAGCCATCTCTTCCGAGCAGTTAAGGTCGCAGTGGGGTTTAGTGGAGGGGGCTGTGCATTATTTGCCTCTAGTCTAATCTCCTCCAGCAGTTGCGACCGTTACTCACAAGAGCAAGCAGGCAAAGCCAGGGGACAGGTGAGGAAGGGGATGGGAAGGTGACGGGGGCAGAGTTGTTATACTGACCTACATCAGGTAGAGGGGGCACTGGTGCCTAGGGGCAGCCTATGCTCCAGCTCAGGTGTTGGGGTGCACTCACCCGGAGCAGTGTCACTGCTACTGAGAAAAAAACAAACTAAGCATCACAGCAAGTTCGAGGGAGTGGTTCGCACAGGATCCGCCCCCATCCTCCACCCACAGCTGCTGCTCTGTCTCACCTGAGCATTTAGTCAAAGTCCTCTGCCTGGACCGCTTCGCAGGCGCTGGACATGGCAGTTAAAGGAGGGCTGCAAGGTGAGACTAAGGCCTCGGCCATGCTCCCTGCTGGCGTGCTGAGGCGCGCTGAGGCGCAGGGAAAGCGGGTGCTTTCCCTGGCCTTGCGGTTGCTTACCGCACGCGCTGTCAGCGGGCGGGCCGGGGGTGGGCGCGTCACTGGCCGGGGGCGGGCCAGTGACGTCATGGAGCTGGTTCGCCCTCATTGGCCGAACCGCTCACGTGACCGGCCTGTCGCGCCGTCAAGCAGGGAATTTTAAATTCCCCTAAGACCTGCGCTTCCGCAAGCGCGCGGAAGCGCAGGTGAGCCCCTACTAAAGCCGCTCTAATTGCGACTGTAGGGGCTCAGTGCTGAGCGGGAGCGCGCTTCCGCCAGCAAGCGCTAAACATGGCCAAGGCCTAAGAGGAGCTGGTAACCTTTACCTACCACAGGCAGGGGGCACACTAGTGTCCGGGGGTGGGCCATGCTCCTCCTCAGGGATTGTGGAGCGACACTGGTACTGTGTGACAGACTGTCAAGACAGGAAGTGAGCATTATAAAAAAACAAAAATACATTTAACCTATAAGGCCGCGCTTATAGTAGCGGCCATGGCGACGTGCTTGCGACCGCTGACATCACATAGCGATAGTTGCACTTGGTGCAGGAGACTTTGGGAGGGCGACAGGGGGTGTGGCCCGTGACGTCACACGAGCGGTTCGCCATTATTGGCTGAATCGCTTCACGTGACGCTGACGTCACGCGGCGGCCACACACCAACACAAAATCCACTGACTTCAGCGATTTTGGGCACCATGTCGCTGCGCAGCACCGTCGCGCCCACTTTGGGCACCCACGACGGACTTCATGCCTTTATTTTCCCGCTGCGCGCAGTCACCGTCGCCGCTACTATAAGCGCGGCCTAATAAATAAAAAATGAGGCCTGATTAGTCTCTTATTTTTTAGGGCATATGATGTTAGGCAACAAATTTTTGCGCGTGGAACTGATTGCAGATTTATATTTTTGAGTCATTTAAATGACTATTCTAGACTGCAGCTGTTGAGTATCCACGAAAGAGCCACGTCTAAGCAGGACACCACGGCTCAAGTTATCAAGAATATCAGAATATTAACCACCACTGCATTGGGTCAATAACTGAGCCACTGATTGAACCACCTGTGCTGAAGCAGGGATATCCTTAAAACCTGACCTGTTGGTGGCCCTTGAGGACTGGAGTTGGTCACCTCTGTTGCATGTCCCCTTCAGAATGACAGTACCTAAATTAAACCGAAGCCCTGCACTTTGATAAATTGCCAGTGAGCGGTACATGTTCAAAATTATTTTCAAGGTCAATTTAGGTAGACATTACATTTGTGGGGCTTGAAAAGGACAGCACATTGTGAGTACTCTTCTGGGATTTTGCTTCAAAATATGAACAGTTTTTATTTGTTAAAAAAACAGTAAGAAAGTTTGTGTGCAGCCAACAAATACAGGAGTTCATAACCTGGCAGAACAAAGAACCAGCCGGCACTCTGGACGTCAATGTGAACATTTATCAAGTAGTCTTCAATATGAAAACAATCCTACTTTTTTCACCTTTCCTCCTTACAGTATGTATCCTTTCTCTTTCCCCCTCCTCTTTCTTCTTATCTTTTTTATCTTCTTCTCTTTGTTGAGCTACTAGGTAGACATATGAAAATCCTTATTTCCTCCTTTATTTATTGATTTGTTTGTTTCTTATTTCACAGCGTTGCTCATCCACTATCATGATTTAGTGACCTAAATAGTCATTTATCTATTTATTTTACATACTTTAGGTTTCTTTAGGTACTATAGGAGTTACTAACTTATTAACTATATGTAACAGGGTATGTCTATTCTACCTATCTTTCTTCCTCTGTCACCTAAGTCCTAAGTAGTCTGGGCTCTGACAGGTTAATCCATATGCTTTTGACCTCCTACAATGCTCCTCTCTGATGGGCAGGAGTGTGGTGGTAACTCATTGCCTGTGTAAGCCTATCAGTGATAGGTATAGACCATGAGCCCGCCCCTTCTGGTTCCTGATGGGAGGCAGAGCCAAATTTAGTCAGTCCTGGTCTGGATGAGGAAGAGTATACATAGATAGAGGGTAGTGCACGCACTCTGCCACACTGGTAAATGGGTGGTACTTAGCTGCCAGTGCACTGGTTCCAGGGTGCTCCTGACGTTCTTTACTACCTACTGGATGAGGAAGAGACAAGTAGGCTCTACCATCGGGGATGAGCGTGCACACCCCCAGTCCTTAGGGGCTGGGGAAACATCTGATTGCTACAGACCACCCCATACTACCGGGGTCCAGCACAATTCATAGGCCTGGAGCCTCTAAGACTCTGCACCGCTGTGCATGAAACATATAATGCAGTGACTGCAATAAAGACTCCTTGTTCATCATACCTCTGCCTGCGTGTCAGTCCCTGGGCAGGGGGGAAAGAAGTGTGCAATAGTGGGGACTGATCTCCAGACACCCTGGAGCCCACTACGGCAGAAGGAGCTAAGCCCCCTGAGAAACAGCTCAGAGGAAGAACCTAAGGCCGCCCTTATAGTGCGCGCGATAGCGACGCTAGCGAAAGTTGTAATTCGCTTTGCAGCGACGTCGCGGGCGACCAGGTCATTGATTGGTTCAGAGGCTGTCACATGTGGCGACAGCCTCTGAAAAATAAAATTTGACCGTCTTCCAAATTTCGCGTCGCTCCCGTCGCTCCGTCACGTCGCGCTTACTATAAGCGCACGCGACAGCGGCAATACATTTGTTTTCGGGCGACGTCGCATCGCCGGCACTATAAGCGCAATTTAAGCCTGTCCTGATCTCCATGTCACCGCAGATCAGGTCATTGATTGGTTCAGAGGCTGTCACATGTGGCGACAGCCTCTGAAAAATCAAATTTGACCGGCTTCCAAATTTCGCGTCGCTCCCGTCGCTCCGTCACGTCGCGCTTACTATAAGCGCACGTGACAGCGGCAATACATTTGTTTTCGGGCGACGTCGCATCGCCGGCACTATAAGCGCAATTTAAGCCTGTCCTGATCTCCATGTCACCGCAGATCAGCTCAGCTCTCCTGACCCTAACAGGTATGCGCATCCAGGGCCGCCAACAGAAATCGTGGGGCCCGGGACAAACATTTTAAGCAGGGCCCCCCCATGTCGGCTGTATTGCCCGCCGCCCCCCATTTCACACCTCACGAGCCCCCTTTCCACCACTCCTTCCCATGTATTTCTCTCCCTTCCGTCTCACTCTCCTGCCTTGCATGTATTTCTCTCCCCTGCTTCTCACTCCCTACCCCACCCCCCCAAATATATACAACCCCCCCAAATGCATACAATAAACCCACCTACCCAATACATATGTAGCAGGCTTCCCCCTAGCCCCCTTACCACCGCGGTAGCCATTACAGGATCGCGCGTGCGCAGTAAAGATAGCGCACGCGGTCCCAATGCTACAGAGGTCCTGAATGGACTACAATTCCCAGCAGCCTCTGGGGATTGCCCTTTCACCCACATCACGTGCAGCCAGCCAGCAAATAGGGTTTTGCAGCTTCTCCTGTGGAGGAAGGCTACAATGTTGCGGGGACCACGTTTGTCAGTTGAAGCTGGGAGCAGGAAGGGGGAGGAAGGGAGTAGGGAGCAAGAGGCTCCTACACCAGGTAAGGTAGTGGGGGGGGGGGGGGTGGATGCCGGTAGAGGGAGGGAAGGTGGAGACACTTTTTTTTTCTGACTCACGGGGGGCTGGCGGCGGCCGCAGGCGGCCACGCACCCCTGACTCAACGGGCCCGGGACGCCAGTGCCCTCTGTCCCCCGCTGTTGGCGGCCCTGCGCGCACCACACCCTAGGTAGCAGGAGGGGAGGGGCGGGAGAAACAGTGCTACATACAGTGCTACATATATATTAGTGCCATTTTATTTTCTAAACTTAATAAACAAACATATGCATAGTTCGTATATATATATATATATATATGTAGCCCTTTTTGTGAACCGGCCGACCCACCCAATATCACATTGGCCCCTCGTGGTCTAACCGGTCCCTTTCCCTGCAACACACCTGCTCTAAAGGACTACTGGTACTGCATAACCTGTGTGGCTCCAGGAGATCTGAGCCTCCGCTAGCTGGGAGCCTGGGGAAACCCTTACCATTACCTGGTGCAGCGCCTCCACTTACCCAGGATCCCCCGAAAGATAGCCCTGAGTAAGAAATACAATGACACTCGTATACGATAAAACAATAACTAACACTTTACTTAACACACACATATAACTCATTACATAACATAACATAACCCTTACATAACCAGATGCTCTACCCGCATCACCTCAGCCCAATGTCTGGTGTTCCCCAACCAAGTGTCCTGTGATCACCCCACACCCAATGTCTCGTAATCCTGCGAAAGGTCGTGGGTGACTGCGCAGTAACTATATTAAGCTAGGGCCCAGTTGGTGCACTTATAATACTTGAAGATACCTTCCGAGCACTCCGATGCTCGGGACCGCAACTTTCTTCTCAAAGGGTCAGACGTCCGTCTGATCCTTATCCAGGTCTTCCGCCGGGAACCCCAACGAGGGTCCCACCGCTTCCCGGGAACTCCAACCGAATCACGGCAACACCACCGTCGCACGGGCACAGCAACCGCCTTCCTATCACTAACTCCTACAAGAGTGACAGCAACCCTAACCTAGGGCCTGTCCCTGAAGAACCGCAACCTGGGATGGCTTGGGGAAAACTCCTAGGGCCTGTGGACATAACCTGCCCCCCTTCCCCCAGCTACCCAGTCCTAACTGTAACTAACAACTAGCTATTAACTAGCTACTCCCAAAGCACCTGCAGCTGACACACCGCTCACACTGTCAGCCTGCAGGGATCCACACTTCACACACTGCACGCACTGCGCCCAGCACATACAGCGACACTACTCACAGGCAGCTGCAATCACACACAGCCCCTGGATCCCGCAGCAACCACACTGCTAGCACACTGTGCCTCTTTGACAGTGCCCACAGCTCTCTCCGCTGCGACACTGCCAAACCAGCACCTTCCACACTCAAGGGTCACCTCCCTAGTTAAGGCGTCCCTCTTCAGTTACCCCCTGCCCTTTACCCGGGAATTGGGGCCTGCCTGGGAATCTAGGGAGGACCCTTACCTGATGCAGGAGCCACGCGCTCCCTGCACCCTTCCTACTCCTTCCTCTGCTCTGCCCTGACTGCTGTTGCAAAGCCCGGGAAATGTATCTCTTTTCCCGGGCTGAGCTTCCTTCAGCCCTATTGGCCACTAGGGAGCACCTGACCTCTGCCTCCCTAAGCCTCCTGGGAATTGTAGTTCCCAGGGGCTGCCTAATGCATTGGGGCCGCGTGCGCGCTTCCCTCGCGCATGCGCGAACCCCTAATCGCCGCCTCAACCTTCCTATCCTCTTCCCTACTCTCGCGCGACCTCTCCCTATCTCTGGAGTCCCATCGCGCGCTTTGTACTCACTGCGCATGCGCGAGCTAACGCGCAATGGCGGCGCACTCTGCTTAAGCCGCCCAGCCGGTGGCAACGCGATCGCGGCCCTAGCGACGGCCCGATCGCGTCCCCGGCAACCACAGCTCCGGTCTGCTCCCTGCTCTGGCCCCCACCCTCGCGAAGTGCCGGCGGGTCCGTCAAAGCCTCCGGCGGCACCCGCTACCGCACGGCACTTGCGGAGGGGGGCCAGAAAGAGAAAATTTACATCAGGGCTACATATATATATATATGCGCATACAGTATGTTTGTTTTTACAGTTTAGAAAATAAAATGGCACTGTGTGACCATGCTATTATATTACTATGCTTTACAAAACTTGCTGTGTAATTACTGGTCATCACTGGGCTAATGGTGGTCATATTCTGTTAATGACATTAGTTCAACATTAAAAAATTCTGCTTTAAAGGTTAAGTAGCTGTTGTGTAATTATGAGTCTAATTCCCTAATCCTTACATACTGTAATATATCCCCTGGAGAATGCATCTTGGAACAGATTTTCATTACAATCTAGTATACAAATTACTGTATTGACAGATGTGTTTTCCAGCTACATTGAGTTTAAGATGGTCATTAAATCTTAAGACGTATTTTATGCAGTACAATGCAGCATATTAACCTTTTAACTGGTCTTTTGCCTAAACGTCTGTATAATTGTTGGCGTATTTATTTTAACCCTATCAGTGCCCCAGGAAGAAGCTACTATGTCATGGGGTTTGGCACTCAGGAGACCCCATCAGGGCCGTCTTAACAGCATTATAGGCCCCCGGGCAAAGCAGTGCACTGGGCCCTGCCTACACAACCACTCACAGGAATAAAAATGTAAATTATCGATAAAATAAACTCATATTTATTGGTACCTCCAACAAAACCGTTAATTGCCTCCTGCGAATCCGTTACAATATTCTGCTTCCATAACATTGCAAGCAATAAAAACGAGGAAACGCGGGAGTTAGGGAGTGATCACAGAGCCACACAAATTGAAAGGGTATAAATGGATAATAATGGTAATCAAATATGCGGGTGCAAAACTGTGAACTGAAAGTGAATCAGAAAGGGGGGGGGAAGGAGAACACAAATTGGGTGTGTCTCCTAAAAGAATTCACTATGCTGCACTCCTACATTACTTAAAATTTAACTTTTAATAGATTTACATAAAACATATATTACCAGAACGCCGTGTATGGTGAATTAAAAATAAATTAAATTGACAATACCACGCATCCTTGTCAATGAATATACGTTGGAATAGTCTCAAACAACTGAATATAGTTGAGACTGCAAGACAAAGGACGCTAATAGTCAGGGTATGAACCCCTCTGGGACACCTATGAGACCAAGTTAGTATATATATATATATATATATATATATATAAATAAATATATATATATATATATATATATATATATATCTTATATACTATATTAGTGAAAGCACTGTATGCCTGCATGCATGCATGCCTGCCTGCCTGGATGTCCGGTGTCCCTAGGGGCAATCTCATTGGTCCCTTGGCCCGCCCGCCCCCGCACACCTCTCATTGGCCTCACACACACACACCACCCCCTTGGCCCGCCCCCCACACCTCTCATTGGCCTGAGGCGGAGTGACGGGCCAAAGGTACACACACACACACACACACACACACACACACACACACACACACACACACACACCTCTCCCCCTCCCCGCTCCCCGCTCCAAATCACCTCTCCCCCCTCCAAATCACCTCTCCCCCCTCCAAATCACCTCTCCCCCTCCCCGCTCCAAATCACCTCTCCCCCTCCCCGCTCCAAATCACCTCTCCCCCTCCCCGCTCCAAATCACCTCTCCCCCCTCCCCGCTCCAAATCACCTCTCCCCCCTCCCCGCTCCAAATCACCTCTCCCCCCTCCCCAGCGGCATCACCTCTCCCCCTCCCCGCTCCAAATCACCTCTCCCCCTCCCCGCTCCAAATCACCTCTCCCCCCTCCCCGCTCCAAATCACCTCTCCCCCTCCCCGCTCCAAATCACCTCTCCCCCCTCCCCAGCGGCATCACCTCTCCCCCTCCCCGCTCCAAATCACCTCTCCCCCCTCCCCAGCGGCATCACCTCTCCCCCTCCCCGCTCCAAATCACCTCTCCCCCTCCCCGGCGGCATCACTTCTCCCCCTCCCCAGCGGCATCACCTCTCCCCCTCCCCGCTCCAAATCACCTCTCCCCCTCCCCAGCGGCATCACCTCTCCCCCTCCCCGCTCCAAATCACCTCTCCCCCTCCCCAGCGGCATCACCTCTCCCCCTCCCCGCTCCAAATCACCTCTCCCCCCTCCCCGCTCCAAATCACCTCTCCCCCTCCCCAGCGGCATCATCTCTCCCCCTCCCCAGCGGCGCTCAAACTGAACTCTCCCCCTCCCCAGCGGCATCACCTCTCCCCGCTCCAAATCACCTCTCCCGTACCCCCGGCGGGGGAACAGGCAGCTGCCACGCGGCGCGTAAGATGGCGGACCCCCTTCCTCCCTCGCGGCGCCGAGTCAGACGGTGGCGGCGCCCGGAAGTACAGGTAGGTGTCGCTCCCTCACCTCCGGCGCCAAACGGAACTGAGAAAGGGCGCATCAACAGAGACGTGTGTGTGTGTGTGTGTGTGTGTGTGTGTGTGTGTGTGTCACTGTCCACTGCTCCCCCTCCTGTCCACTGCCCCCCCACCTGTCCACTGCCCCCCCTCCTGTCCACTGCCCCCCCCCTCCTGTTCACTGCCCCCCCCTCCTGTTCACTGCCCCCCCCTCCTGTTCACTGCCCCCCCCTCCTGTTCACTGCCCCCCCCCTCCTGTTCACTGCCCCCCCCTCCTGTTCACTGCCCCCCCTCCTGTCCACTGCCCCCCCTCCTGTCCACTGCCCCCCCTCCTGTCCACTGCCCCCCCCTCCTGTCCACTGCCCCCCCTCCTGTCCACTGCCCCCCCCTCCTGTCCACTGCCCCCCCTCCTGTCCACTGCCCCCCTCCTGTCCACTGCCCCCTCCTATCCACCCCCCCCCCCTCCCCCTCTCCTGTCTACTGCCCCCCCTCCTGTCCACTGTCCGTCCCTCCTGTCCACTGTCCCCCCCTCCTGTCTACTGTCCGTCCCCCCCTCCTGCCCCCCCCTCCTGTCCCCCCCCTCCTGTCCACTGTCCGTCCCTCCTGTCCACTGTCCCCCCCATCCTGTCCACTGTCCCCCCCATCCTGTCCACTGTCCGTCCCCCACCTCCTGTCCACTGTCCGTCCCCACACCCTCCTGTCCACTGTCCGTCCCCACACCCTCCTGTCCACTGTTCGTCCCTAATCCTCTGGGGAACACGGAGAGAGAAGGGAGCGGGAAATTTTACTCACGGGCAACGCCAGGTCTCTCTCCCCCTCGCCGCTACAACTCACCTCTCTCCCTCTCCGCCGCCGCTCCAACTGGAACAGATGGCGGCGCCCGGAAGGACCCCCTTCCTCCCTCGCGGCGCCCAGTGAGAAGATGGCGGCGCCCGGAACTACAGGTAGGTGTCGCGTGTGTCGCTCCCCCACTTCCCCCCCCCCCACTTCTCCCCCCCCCTACTTCTCCCCCCCCCTACTTCTCCCCCCCCCCACTTCTCCCCCCCCCTACTTCTCCCCCCCCTACTTCTCCCCCCCCCACTTCTCCCCCCCCCCACTTCTCCCCCCCCCTACTTCTCCCCCCCCCTACTTCTCCCCCCCCCACTTCTCCCCACCTCTCCCCCCCCCCACTTCTCCCCACCTCTCCCCCCCCCCACTTCTCCCCACCTCTCCCCCCCCTCCTCCCCCTCACCCCCCTCCTCCCCACCTACCTCCCAGAGCACGCTCTCTACGGCTCAACATCCCCGAGGAGCAGGAGGAGGGCGGCAGGGACTTAATGCTGCTAGGTGAGGAAATGCAAGGGGAGGAATCCATGCCTTTGACGCCCCCCCCCCTGCCTTTGACGCCCCCCCCTGCCTTTGACGCCCCCCCCTGCCTTTGACGCCCCCCCCCCTGCCTTTGACGCCCCCCCCCCTGCCTTTGACGCCCCCCCCCCTGCCTTTGACGCCCCCCCCCTGCCTTTGACGCCCCCCCCCTGCCTTTGACACCCCCCCCCTGCCTTTGACGCCCCCCCCCTGCCTTTGACGCCCCCCCCCTCCTGCCTTTGACGCCCTCCCCCTGCCTTTGATGCCCCCCCCTGCCTTTGACGCCCCCCCCCTGCCTTTGACGCCCCCCCACCCTGCCTTTGACGCCCCCCCTGCCTTTGACGCCACCCCCCCTGCCTTTGACGCCACCCTCCCCTCTCCCTTTGACGCCCCCTCCCTTTGATGCCCCCCCCTCCCTTTGACGCCCCCCCCTGCCTTTGACGCCCCCCCCTGCCTTTGACGCCCCCCCCTGCCTTTGACGCCCCCCCCCTGCCTTTGACGCCCCCCCCCTGCCTTTGACGCCCCCCCCTGCCTTTGACGCCCCCCCCCTGCCTTTGACGCCCCCCCCCTGCCTTTGACGCCCCCCCCCCCTGCCTTTGACGCCCCCCCCCTGCCTTTGACGCCCCCCCCTGCCTTTGACGCCCCCCCCCTGCCTTTGACGCCCCCCCCCTGCCTTTGACGCCCCCCCCTGCCTTTGACGCCCCCCCCCCTGCCTTTGACGCCCCCCCCCTGCCTTTGACGCCCCCCCCTGCCTTTGACGCCCCCCCCTGCCTTTGACGCCCCCCCCTGCCTTTGACGCCACCCCCCCTGCCTTTGACGCCACCCTCCCCTCTCCCTTTGACGCCCCCTCCCTTTGACGCCCCCTCCCTTTGATGCCCCCCCCTGCCTTTGACGCCCCCCCCTGCCTTTGACGCCCCCCCCCTGCCTTTGACGCCCCCCCCCTGCCTTTGACGCCCCCCCCCCCCCCCTGCCTTTGACGCCCCCCCCCTGCCTTTGACGCCCCCCCCCCTGCCTTTGACGCCCCCCCCCTGCCTTTGACGCCCCCCCCCTGCCTTTGACGCCCCCCCCCTGCCTTTGACGCCTCCCCGCCTTTGACGCCTCCCCTCCCCTGACTCCCCTCCCTGGTGCTCCCCTCCCCGGCGCTCCCCTCCCCGGCGCTCCACTCACATCACCTCCCACACACTGACTGACACACACAACTTACTGACACACTGACGCGCGCACACACACTGATGACACACACACACTGACTGACACACACACACTGACTGACACACACACACTGACTGACACACTGACACTGACTGACACACTGACACTGACTCACACACACACTGGCTCACACACACACACACTAACTGACGCGCGCACACACACACACACACACACTGACTGACACACACACTGACTGACACACACACTGACTGACACACACACTGACTGACACACATACTGACTGACACACACACTGACTGACACACACACTGACTGACACACACACCGACTGACACACACACCGACTGACACACACACCGACTGACGCGCGCACACTGACTGCCGCACGCGCACACACACCCCCACACACACACACTGACTGCCGCACGCGCGCACACACTGACTGACTGCCGCACGCACACACTGACTGACGCGCACACAAACCCTGACTGACGCACACACGCACGCACACACTGACTGAGGCACACACTGACTGTGTGTGCGTCAGTCAGTCTGTGTGTGTTTGTGTTTCTGCCTCAGACTCACTGACGCGCGCGCAAACACACAGTGACTGACGCACACACGCTACATGAAGCTGTAAAGGAGGGAGGGAGGGGGGGGACTGGATTGATGTGAATGGGGGACAAACAGAGAGAGGGGGGAGGAGAGAGAGAGGAACGGGAACATTACATCCCGGGCAACGCCGGGTCTCTCAGCTAGTATATATATATATATATATGGCTTACTCAATGTGTGATCATATACTGGAAGTTCGGCAGTCCTGCTTTAACCTATAAACCACAAAGCACTTAAGGATAATAGTATATTACCATCCAGTAAATGTAATAGTGCAACTGATATTGTGGTATTGAGGGGAGGATGATTCACAGCATAGTGAAACAAATGTTCACAGCCTTTAAATCAGTGAATCATTATGCAGCACACTCCTCAATGCTGTATCATATAGAGAGCAGGAAAGCTGACACACAGAGTATTGATAAAATATATAGCCAGTAGTAGGTCTACATAGATAGAGCCAGGAGACTACAAAGCACTACTTAGACGCACAATGTTGTCAGTCTCCTATTTGGAGCTGCTTTTATGTAGTGCTTTGTAGTCTCCTGGCTCTATCTATGTAGACCTACTACTGGCTATATATTTTATCAATACTCTGTGTGTCAGCTTTCCTGCTCTCTATATGATACAGCATTGAGGAGTGTGCTGCATAATGATTCACTGATTTAAAGGCTGTGAATATTTGTTTCACTATGCTGTGAATCATCCTCCCCTCAATACCACAATATCAGTTGCACTATTACATTTACTGGATGGTAATATACCATTATCCTTAAGTGCTTTGTGGTTTATAGGTTAAAGCAGGACTGCCGAACTTCCAGTATATGATCACACATTGAGTAGGCCATATATATATATATATATATATATATATATATATATATATATATATATATATGTCTCATAGGTGTCCCAGAGGGGTTCATACCCTGACTATTAGCTTCCTTTGTCTTGCAGTCTCAACTATATTCAGTTGTTTGAGACTATTCCAACGTATATTCATTGACAAGGATGCGTGGTATTGTCAATTTAATTTATTTTTAATTCACCATACACGGCGTTCTGGTAATATATGTTTTATGTAAATCTATTAAAAGTTAAATTTTAAGTAATGTAGGAGTGCAGCATAGTGAATTCTTTTAGGAGACACACCCAATTTGTGTTCTCCTTCCCCCCCCCCCTTTCTGAAGCAATAAAAACGGCAACATTTCTCTCGCGAATGCAGACATGCCAACTCTCCGCTACAAGTGGTAATTTTTCTCCTTCTACCGAGTTAGCGGGAGATGTGAATGTTGAGGCGGGTGATCGGAAAATTAGTGTTAAATTCTGGTCTGTGCATAGATTAGCAGGGGGCCCCTGGGCCCCTCGTGGGGCCCCTGGGCAACTGCCCAGCGTGCCCATGCGTTAAGACGGCACTGGACCCCATGACGTAGTAGCAACGTCCCAAAATCCTGCTCCTTCTACTAGAGCTGATTGCATCAGAGCAGGGCGAGTGGAAGGGGAATGATTCCTCCCCTTCCATCATGTGATGGAAGCAATCACGTGACCTCTTCTCAGAGTGATCACGTGATCGGAGTCGCCACGGCAATTATTTTCCGAGTTCACTTTGTTTTTCACTGCAGCTTGCTTTTTTTCTCCCACAGCCCAAGTGTAAAATCATCCAGTTTTATTTTTAGCAAAACTAATGTGCAAAAAAAATCTTTTGCATGGACTTCAGCATCTACAATGTTTGCAGTTCTGTCTTCAATTGAGTTATGACCCCTAAAATATTATTTAACAAACTCAATATCTGGGTAGTCGATTTATTTTAATATTTGATATTGTGCTTTTTACAAAGAAAATAACCACATCAGGGTCGATGTTTCTTAAATGATAAAAATGATTCAATCTAATCGTTCCCTTTTAGTTACCAGATTGCTTGTGCAGGAACCCTACCGCGGTTCTGCTCTTCCCAATGCGGTTTTTATGTAGCCATTTATTTTGACCTTATGCTTCCTTGGTTCAACACACGGTCTGTCTGCCACACTTTCTTTAACTCTATCCCTTTGTGTGATCCCTCTCCCCAATCCCCAACAATTTCCATTCTCTCATATCAAGATCCAATGGTCCACCTTTTTGCCGTGCAGGCTTTCCATCTGTGCTGCTCCAGCAGGCTAATAGATATTTTTCAGCTTCACTTTTAACTGTAATAACAGAAACCCACACCCACCATATGCAGCGCTACATATTCCAGGATGGGCAAGAAAACATTTGAAGCAATTTTAATTAAAATATGCATTTGCTGCGCTCTCGGGCCTATCAGGCCTGATGGGAAGTCACTTGCATATGCAAGACGCCTCCTTGCTGTCTCCTTTCTGCTGCCCTCTTCCTCTTTTCGATTCAGTGTCAAATGACACCACTTTTTGCATCTGCTAGAGGCTCTAAGATCCACAAAGCTCAACTAAACCAGAGGTCATAACGTGTCGTGACCTAAAACAGGAATGGACATTATTTTCCGTGTTAACATGTTATCCTGCAAGCTAATTGTAAGTAAAAATATCTCATTTGTATAGGCGCCATGTTATTGGAACATGACTTTGCGTTATCGTACAATAACGTGAGGTTAAGTGTGTACTAGGGTCACTCTTATCCAGACCTTGAAATACTGTAGGTCTTTAACTTAAGATAAGAAAGAGGAGAGGGAAATAAGACGGTTAATTAAATCAAAAAAAATTGTTAGCACCCCCTGCCTGCTCTCCCCCCCTGCTCACGCACCCACCCCCTTACCTTTCCTCCGGCATCGGCGGCGTAATTTGACGTCGCAACGTCATGTGACGTCGCGTTGCCGTTTGTTGTTGTTTGTTGTCATGGCGACGCATCGCCAGAAGCCGCTGGACAGAAGGTAAGAGACAAAAAGGATGATCCGTAAAAGCGGATTAAAATGTCTCCATTTTTTTTAATTAAAAAAAAAAGTATGTTTGATACGTGGGGTCTGCAGAGCTGAACCCCTTAAATTCCATTTAGAAGCAGGGACGCCCGCTATGTTAATCCTGATTGACCATTACCCCCTGCCAAGCACTCTGTCGCGGACGGTCAACTCTTGGCACGTTGTGCACCAGTACATGCTCTGCGGCAGCTGATAGATACAAGTAGCTGCATCGGTATACTGTGGTAACTCACAGCCAAGGGTTGCCTTTGTACCCCCACCCCAACCTATAACAGTCTTTACCATGAGGATATAGCCAGGCAGATTAACACCACAGAGTATACCGATGCACAATAAGTCATAGTGTCCCTTAATGCCAAAGCAGAATTGGGTTACTCACAGTCTTCTCTTAGTAGCAGCTCAGTAACAGTGGATCCGAGACGCCCAGGAGCAATCTGGCTCAGATACATCAAGCAGTGATAAGGAAAAATGGAGATGTTTACTCCAAAAATTGGTACATTTTTTTGAGATAACATCTCCAGTTTTCCTTACCACTGCTTGATGTGTGTGTGTGTCCACCTTAACATATCATTGCGCATCATGCAAAACTCCACACTCATCCCTGCAAAACTCCTTCTATGTGTAACTGTGTTTCCCTCCCCAATCACATATATGGGCCATTACAGGGTGTATGGTGCATATATCTGCTAGCAACATGAGGGCTGAGCCTTCCGCAATTACTTTGGGACACAGGAACAGGCTTCTGGGGTTCATACCCCACATAATACTTAGCAGTGCAGCGCCTCCATCTGCCGTAGGCTCCAGGGAATTGGAGGCGATCACCCACGGTAGAACTGTAACTCTCACCCCAGTTAGATCCCACACCAGGCTGGAGGTATATTTCAAACAGGAAGGGTTTTTACTACAGTCTGCAGTAACAGGTACTCAGCAGTCTTCTGCCGGATCACAGTCAGTCAGTACTCACTGAAGATGGTCCCTGGACAGCCACTACAGGCCAAAGGCACCCGCAGCCATGCTAGCTCTTCCCCACCTCCCTAGCGGAGGCAGAGGTATTGGTTCACACTCACTCCTTCCCGTAGAGAAGAGCACATGGGTAGGCCCCAATCTCAGGCTCCCAGACGTGTGACCTGCCTTCATCAGAGGGAAGGAACAACCTCCAAATTTAGGGCGGTCCTGTCCTTAAGTACAGCCAGAAGGCGGGCACCCCGTTTCCCCAGCTACAACAGGATGTGCCACCTTCTGCTGTCACTCAAGTGCAGTACCAAAGGTGAAGGGGAAAACCCCATACCAACTACTGGCAAACCTGTAAATACCAGGATTTACTGCCAGCCCATTGGGAAGAATAGTAGCCAGGGGGTACCCCGCTACATGTACAAAAGGTGTCTTTACCATGTCACCCCCCTTCTATATCATCTCTCAGTTAGCACCAACAAGACAAAGTAAGGGATAGCTTCCTCTCAACTCAACAAATCCAACCTCCTCTTCTCCCTTCACTGCTATTAATACTGCACCTCAAAATTAACTTAAAGGTTGCCCACACCCCACTCATTCCCTACCATTTTATTTCATTGCATATGTACCGCAAATAATAATACTATGTCTACATAATTAGTATTTGGCTCATACATTAAAATTAAATAACCATGAATCACTAAGAAATGTTGTTTTTACTGTGAAGTTGATAAAGTAACACTGCCATCTAGTGTAAATACTGTACAATATCCCCACACATTAAGGAAGACTGCAACAGGATAGTAATAAGTAAATAGATATGATGGTTCCCAGCACTCAAAATGAAAAAATAAGTCAAAGACATCAATAGAAAACCAACAGTAATGTATTGAAACAATATATGTATAGCATAAGCCAACCCTATTGTAGGCTAGGAGGGAGTCTAACATGAAAAAAGGGGCCAGGGGTCCCTCTCTGTTTCCGCGCACCTGATCATCTATTTATCTACTGAGATACCTTATCTCTAGTGGAGTGCTGCTTAAACTCACATACTTTTTTTTAGGATAGTAATAAGTGTTCAATCAAATAAGTGGTAAAATATAAGCCAGTTACAGCAATCAATTAAATGTATCCATCAAGAACCATTCCGTTTTCTATATATTCCAAAGCAGCTGTTCAGGCCATTTATCTAACTCTAACACTTTATCTAACTCTGGAGCTTTTAAACAAGGACTCCTGGTATATCTCACATTTGCACCATTGCTGTTCTCACCATTCTTCCTTTTGCATTGCTTTACTGTTTACCTGATTGCTCTAACCTGCACTCACCCTATTATAATGTCTCACTTTTCCATATCCCCCTTCCTATTGCTGTGTAACTCTTTTTGTAGCCATAAATATTATATCATTCCCACATGTCATGCCTACCCACCCCAAAAATATTCCAAAACTCCCACCACCTGTTCTTCTCTTGTCCAACATATACTCATCTAATTCCATCATGGTGTGAGTTCCAAAACTTCCTGTACACTGTGCACTGCCAACAACTCCAATATTATCCACATTCTCTGCCTCCATTTCCTGCTCACTGTGGATTGCATGCTCTAGGTACAGTACAAGAAACTAACTGCTTTTCATGACCTTTTTTTTTCCAACACTTTCAACGTTCTGGTCATCGCTGAGACGTGTCTTCCTCACAGTTTTTAGATAGTTTTGCTGCCTGTCTCCCCCTCCTTTCCCTCTTCTGACTCCCCCTCAGTCATTTTTGGAGACTTTAATATTCTTATCAACAGCCCTAACTCCACAGCTGCTTCTAAATTCCTCTCCTTAACCTCTTCCTTTGGTCTCACCCAGTGGACTAACTAACCTACCCATCGTGACGGTCATTCATTTGACCTTGTTTTGACGTGTCTGATCCCTGTATATCTTTTCCAACACATCATATTCTCCTACTATGGTGTCTCCCAGTCGAACACCGCTCCTATTCACTAATAGCCACTCCACTGACCTGGTTTTCTCTCGCTTTCAGTCTAACTCCTCTAACACGCCCTTCCCTCTCTCTGGTCACCCCTTTCTCACTTATGATGCAACAAAAATCATAATTCACTCACGTTTCTTGTCCCACCTTGACGACTCCAATCTTGTTTTAGTTGACATTATACTTGTCTGTGTGTCCCTACTCCAATCCATCCAAAATGCTGCTTGCCAGACTCCTCTATCTCACTCACCACTCCACTACGCATATTTCTACCCTGGCTTCCCATAACATTTAGAATCAAATTTAAAACCCTAGCTCCCTAGACAGAAAAAGCTCTCAACAATGCTGCCCCCCTTACATCTCGGCACTCATCCCCAAATACATACCTAAATGCCCCCTGCGTTCTGCCCGCTGCACCCACCTCTCCTACCTTATTTATTCCCTATCCTGCACCATCAGACTCTCCCCCAGCTTTTAGATATTTAAAAACTCACCTTTTCAAGAAAGTCTACAGTGGCAGAAAAATGTTGTGAGCTCCAATGATAATTACGGAAATTCCATAGTTTTTCCATGATAACCTTCTTGAATCAAAACTAGTCTTTTCTTAAATATCCAATAGGGTTTATATTAACCAATTCCATGTCTTTTGAAACAGTGATGTATAAATTAGACAAACAATGAGTAATTAAGAGTTAGGTTATGTGAAAAAGTAATCGACGATTCAAAAGTAGAACTTTTTGGCCCCCCCAAAAAGTTATGTTTTTGAGAAAACCAAAGACTGCGTTCAAACAGAAGAACCTCATCCCAACAGTCAAGCATGGTAGTGAGAATGTGAAGGTTTGGGGTTGCTTTGCTGCTTCAGGACCTGGATGGCTTTCCATCATAGACACAACCATGAATTCTGCATTATATCAGAAGATTCTAGAGGAGAATGACAGGCCATCCATCCATGAGCTGAAGCGAAAGTGGGTCATGTAGCAAGATAATGAAGAAATTCTGTGTTTTAGAATGGCCTAGTCAAAGTCTGGACCTAAACCCCATCGGAATTTTGTGGCAGGACCTGAAGTGAGCTGTCCATGCAAGGGATCCCTCAATTGTATCTAAGTTGAAGAAGTTCTGTAAGGAAGAATAGGCCAAAATTCCTCAAAAACAATACGAGAGACTGACCAGCAGTCTGTTCAAGGGGGTGCAATCAGGTACTGAATCTAAAGGTTCACATACTTTTTCGCACATGGATATTGAATGTTGAATCATTTCTAGATAAATAAATGTTTAAAAAGTATCATGTTTATGTCATTTGTTTGATCAGGTTATCTTTATCTATTAGGACTTATATTAAGATTTAATAACATTTTAGTCTTGAAATATGGGAAAATCCTAAGGGGTTCATAAACCTTTTCGTGCCACTGTATGTGCCATACCTCTAATATCCAACTCCCCTCCCACTCCTCGGGACCAGTTGTGCAGCTGGACAAATCTCCCCCCTATGTAACACCCCTCCCCCCCTTAATGGAATCCGCTGGCAGGATGGGCCATATTACAACCTGAGATACCCTCTATCCTACAATGAGCAGCCACTTTACCTTCTTGTTTCAACATTGTCCCTCATTCCATCTAGATTGTAAGTTCTCTTTACATCTGTTTATGGATGTCCATCATTGTATGCAACTGCTTATGCAATATACATAACTCAGTACCCACATTGTACCGCACTGCGCTAACAAAATATAAAAAAATATGTTGGCGCTTTACAAATATCAATAATAATAATAATATCCCATCTCTGACCATCACTTCCTTTCTACCACCTCCAGCCACTCAGCCTCATGTACTCTTAGTAACCTGAACACAATTGGCACTTCTCAGCTCTCAACATCATCACAACCCCTTTTCTCTCCTCTTTAATTTCCCTTGCCCGGACTCGGCAGCCTCTATAACAACTCCCTTTTCTTTTCCTTTGACCGGGTTGCTCTTGCCACAACTCCCTGCCACCATCGTATTAAGCCTCCATAGTGGCACACTGGTAAAACATGTTACTGGGCCTCCAGACGTGCGCAAGCAGTGATGGATGTCAGTGGAGAAAACCCCACGCTTTCAACCAGTTTTCATTGTTCTTTGTTAATAGTTTATTAAGAATCATCTCAGATCAAAAACATTTTAGAAAAACATTGGCGTACACTTACACAAGGCCCAGTTTCATGTGACTATCTACCTGAAAGGATGTACTGGAAAGTTTGGGGAGCGCAGGTATCACCATATGGAAATGAAGCAGGTAAACACTACACAGCGCAGTATGCTACAATTGGGTCTCAAATAGTAGGAATTCAATAGAATGGGGACTCACATTTTCTTAATTTGAAACCAGCAGATCCCACAATAAATGTGGCTCTGGATCATCGAGCTTCACTTCCTAGTTTAGGAGACGGCTAAGCTCTGGGTGTGATGTTCATTTCCTCAGATAGAAAACAGCATAACCCAGCAGCAGCAGGAGGAGGAAGCGCCGAGGCGGGAGGCAGCGGGGCTGAGTGAGGTATGGGGGACATTCACGGGGCGCAGGGGTGTGAGAGGCGGCGGGAGGGGTGAGAGCGCAGGGGTGTGAGGTGAATATATATATATATTACAAATATATATATATATATATATATATATCCCCTCATATATCCAGATAGGGGAGCGGAGGGAATGGGGAGCGGAGCTACCTCTCTCTCTCTGCATGTGCTGGAAAATGGCCGCTCTCGGGTGTAAGCTAATTTCTGTGCTGCGCTCTGATTGGACGGCAGTGCGGTGACCGCACCTCCTCTCCAGCAAGCACAGAAACACAGATTTGCTGTCGCTGGACGCTGAGCGAGGTTCCGCAAGCGTGAGCACGCAAGCGAAGCTTTCACTCAGACAGGCACCATAATATATAATGGGTCTCTGAATATATGCTAAGCGCGCATCAGCGCTGATCAGCAAGCACTACGCCACTATAAACACAGCCTAGGACGCATCGCAAGATTATTAGGAGAGAGGGAGTACAAAAGGAAAAATTAGTGGTGTTTACATCTAATATTTATGCAGAACCAATATTGATTAGCTAAAATTCAAAGGTTTATAATTAAATAAATATATAGGTATAATGTACCTATAGTATCAAATAAGCAAGTCATTCATATGCGTTATAATATTACAATTAATTATGTCTACAACATTAAAATTACGTAATCGTATTAATATGAATTAAATGAAGGCACTAATATCAATACCGACATTTAACCCTCCTGGATTCATCGTTTTAAGATGGTGAATCCAGAAGGTTTCCCTTTTTGCCAAATCTAGGGAACGGTTGACTCCTCTCCAATGTGGAGTTACGTGTTAGATCTTTGGGATTAGATTGGTGATGTAAATTAAAATGTTTGGGGACGCTGTGTGTGTTTATTTTCATTTTTATGTTCCCTGTATGTTCCAGAACTCGGACTTTTAAAGCCCGAGTCGTCCTTCCTATCCCTTGGAGCCCACAGGTGCATTCTAGTAGATAAATTACATATTCTGTATTGCAGTTTAAAAATGGTTTAATAAAAAATTCTTCATTAGTTATATTAGACTTAAATTAATTCTTTACCCCTTTTGAACAAAAATCCCATGCTTTACAACTGCCGCAAAGAAAGGCTCCTTTAGGGAGCGTAAGCCAATTATTATCCTGCTGATTTCCTTCCAATGGTTTGAGAAAACTTGGAGCCAGTTTATTTCTCAGATTCCCTGCCTCGGAAAAACGTTTGTTTTTTCTGGGAGTTCATTTCCCAAGACAGGATCATACTGTAATCTATGCCAATGTTTTGTAATGTCTTGTTTAATTCTGTTGGCTTCTCTGTTATATTTTGTCACGAATGTAGTTGCACAGTCTATTTTAGTATGATTTTTGTTAACTTGTGTTGCCGGAGGATTAATCGGAAGTTTTCTATCGAGGTCATCTGTTCTTTTTTTAGCCTCCATTATAGTTTTTCTCTTGATATTGTTTTTCTTTAAATTTCTTAACTAAAATCTGCGACTGTTCCTCGGAAACGCCTGCTTTAGTGCAGTTTCTCTTAATCCTCCTTAATTGGCCATAAGGGATGTTTGATATCCACCTGGGGTGGTGGCAGCTGTTATTCATTATGTAGTGAATGCCGTCTACCATTTTGAAATGAGTTTTGGTCCGTATATGGTTGCCCTCAATATAGATTACCAGGTCTAAAAACTCCACTTCAGTCTTACTTTGTTTGGAGGTAAATTTTAAGTTAAAATTATTAATATTAATATATTCTAAAAAAAAAAAAAAAAAAACTACCTCATCGCCATTCCAGATTAAAAGCATATCATCAATATATCTCTTCCAGAGGACCAGAGGTTGAGCTGCGATTTTTTCACTTTATTATTTGCTCATGCACTTCCACTTTACTCCATAATAATATTTATTAGTGCACAATTTATACCTTCTTTATACTTTCTTTGTGATTTAATATTGTTATAACAACACCTCACTTTTCCCTACACTCTATATAGGAGCGTCTAAATACCATTTTTTATCACAGTATCTACCTGAAAGACCTGAATTTGTTTTTACCAAAGCACCCAATTTAAACTGGCACCTAATGTTTTCAAGGATAATAAATTATTAACAAAGAAAAATGAAAACTGGTTGAAAGACTGAAAGGCTTTTACAGCTGTAAGGCCTCTACGTTTAGTATCAACAAAACTACAAACGTTGTCTAAAAAAAAAGGGGGAAACTTTTTTTTAATTTCAAGCATGATTAACTGTAACACAGACCATTTAATTTATTTATTAGTGTCCATGCGGCCTGCAATATGTAGGCCGCAGCACAAGAAAACTTAGCATAAGAATTCTGGAGCACATCAGGAATATTGTTACAATGCATCATTGCACTTTAAAAATTGCCATAATTCAGATCGGAAGAGCATTATAGAGGCACAGAACATGTTGGCAACATTAAAATCCCTTTGAACAAAATGCAGGTATACAGTAGATCTTAATTCCTTTTTGAGTTGTGATATTTGTGATCATCCTGGTGTTTTGAGATCCTTAAATGTATGTATATGAGCTGCAAAACCATTTGATTAACACATATTGTGTAAATTACAGTGACTTTTTTCTGCTTTAAAAAAATAATGTATACACTATGTGAGTGTGATTAATTTTAAAGTATTGCAGTTCAATATAATATATATCCCCCAAGAAGAGATCATTCTCACTAGATTTCCCTAAATTAAAGGTCAAATTTGCGAATTTAAAAATAAATCGTTTTGAAATTGATATTCAGTACTCTGTGCATCCATGAGGCCATAATTAAACAGTGACTTAAAAAAAAATATGGATGTATAAGTAATCCGTTAGTTAATATGGCCCTTTTAGAGATCCAACATTTATTTCATGGGAAATCTATATTTAAAATGTTCTATAATTACAAATATTAAATTAGTTCATCGGGCTGTTCATAACTGATGTGCATAATCAAAGGAGTACTCATATATCAATGTTTTTTTTTAATTTCAATCTGTTATTAACACACACTCTCTCTCTCTCTCTGTTTTAGTATTAACATCATTCTGTCATTGCCAACAGAAATCTCTAACAAATGAATACTGTGAAAATAGATCAGGCTGTATATGATGAATCCTACTTAATAATATTTGACTGTGTTTGATATAGTTAATGTAGTCTGTAATGTTTTTAGAGTAATGAGACAACAACAATTTTTTATTGAATTTTTTTAATACTTTTTTTATTCTATAAATGTTGTATTGTATAAACTTTGCATGCTAATGTTCCATATTATGCTGTATTTATTATGCAGTTAGGATATATCCCTTTAAGTACACCTGTATGAAATAAACTGTGTCATATCGGACTATTAACAAATCTGAATTTTTAAAAAGCCCATTCATGTTGAATTGTTCATGACTATAAAAGACAGGGGATAGATACACTGTGCTGAAAATCCCCTGAGGGAGCCAAAACTAGGTGAAACATGTTCGCAAATTGATCCACTTGGCACTCGTAGGACACCATCCACAAGCACTTGCAGCCATCTTGGGACTCCTCATTTTCTGTTTTATCCTGGGGGGGTTTTAAGAAACTGTCCTGCATTTACTGTAATTGTATGTTCTTGTAATCCCTTTTCTGTAATTTAAGCACTGCATTTTTTTTTTATATTAAAACATATATATGAATAAGTGATGAATGAACTGTTGCATGCTCTTACCCCCACACAATTTTACCCTGTGGGTGTAAGGTCCCCGGGGCCACGCCTGTCCCGCACGCAGATGCAGAATTTGGGCCTTCTGTGCGGGTCCAACTTCCAGTGCTGACTGGTGGGGGAGAGAGGTCCGCCACAGCAGCAGCTGGAGAGAGCTGGGGCCTTACAGCAATCAGAGGCGGGAAGCCGGACACAGACGTTGACCCGACCTGTCGCCGAGCTCAACTTCCAGAGCCAGCTAAGCCCCCCACAGCTGCTGGACCCGTGACAGTTGTCCCAGCTCTCTCCCCCTGTCAACAGCCATGCCTGGGAGTGGAGGGGAAGAAAGGCCCATTATGTACAATTGAAACAGTCCCCAAAATTCGTGAAGCTGATCTTTGCTGAAATAACAATCATGTATATTTGATGTTAGTACAAAAATTACTATATTGCAATTGTAACGGGTATTCCCCCCCCTAATCGCAGATATAGTGTGGGGTGCAAGGGAACATACAAGGTTACCATAGGTGTGGTGCATTACCTGTTGGCTCACAGGAGGGCTGAGCTTCCGCCACGGGGAACCTGGGGCATTTATACTAGGGGTACTCACTTACAACGATGCAGCGCCTCCACCTGCGATGGCTCCCACCACAGGGGGAGTGGTTCCTCGCAGGACAATCACAATAATCAATACTCACACACAGGGATATATAATAACTGATACCATTTACTAACAGACAAGACAACATAGAATAACAGGTGTCCCTCTCACGAGGAGACACTTACTGCGACGTCTCGCAGGACGCTTCCCCAACACCAGGTGATCCCACCCAGTGTCCAAAGAACCCCACCCAATGGGAGAGGCAATGGGTGACTGCGCAGTCACTATTTATACTAAGGGCCCGTTGGTGCACTTGTGTATTAGATAGTACCTACCGAGCACTCCCATGCTCGGATCTCCAACTGGCTTCACAAAGGATCCGTCGTGTGATGGTTCCGTCTGATCCTACACCGGACTCCTTTGCACGCGGACCGCATGGGACGATCCGAACCTGGAAACAGTCTCTGCGGACCCCAACTTGGATCCGGACCTCTTAGCAGGAACCGCAGCGTCCGTTGTGTCCCTCTCTCTTCTACCCTACCGTGACAGGATCCCTAACCTAGGACCTGTCCCTATAGCACTAAATGACACGCGCTATACTATAGGCCGTCCCTACAGCACAGCAACCTGTAATGGTTTTAGGGAAAACTCCTAGGGGCCTATGGGGGTAGCCTATCTTATGCAAGGGTCCTTGACCCCCTGCACCCACACTACCTCCTCCCGAACTACCCAAGTCCCCTCAGCCTCACTGTTACCTAACGGGTCCCAGCGCCTACAGCAGCAAGCTGTAGCTCACTGGATGCTGGCAGCCAACGTGCTGCGCAACAAGGTGCCTGCCTGTCAGACCTCATAGCACTGACAGCCGTGACCCTGACAAGGCAGCACTACACTAAGGGCAGCGTCCCTATCTTGGGCCTCCCTCAGCACTTACCCACTAACCTAGTGGGGAGTTGAGGCCTACCTGGGGTGTGGGTACCTATATGGGGCAGGAGCTGCACTCGCTCCCCGCACCCTCCCTTCCCTCACAGCTCCCTGACTCCAACTGACAAACCTGAGTGACAGGGTCCCTTAACCTAGGGCAGTCCATGGCAACACTCACTACATTGGGGTAACTAGCTACCTCGGGCCCTGGGGGTGCTGGCCTAGTACAGGGAGTCCCTGACTCCCGTACCCTACCTCCTTCCCTGGGCTGCGCCTCTCTCTGACTGACTAGCGTGGGCTCAGCGCGCGAATTGTATCCACTTGCTTTTAGGAAGCTCCTAAGCCCTATTGGCTCCCTGGTATCACATGGGGCATACAGAGGCTCCTGGGACTCGTAGTCCCTACTTAGAGCCTCCCCTAATAGGCTATAGCTTCACGGGCTTTCTCGGGGCTTTCCTGCGCCTGCGCAAGCTTTCAGGGGCTGCCTCAACCTCTCCCTTCCTATTCTCACGCTCGCGCGACCTTTCCCTGACTCTGGGGTCTTCCTTGCGCATGAGCGACCACTGCGCATGCGCGAGTATCCGGGCAATGGCGGCGCCCTTACTGCCCAGCGCCGGGAGCCCTGTGACGCGTCCCCGGCAACCCCCGAGCCGGGACCTGACCGCCCTCTCCCCTGCCATCGCCGGACGGAGCCGCCATTGGACGCGGCGGCCCCCGCGATCGGCAGCTAGGTGAGGGGGGCACGGACAGGCTAGGGAGACCTGGCTACACAATTATTGTAATATATTGCGATATTTGCTACAACATCAAGTATACATTGTAATTATTATGTTAAGATGGACTTTTAGCACTGTATTGTACGGCATTATGTATTTGATGCATGCTCCCAATCTCCATGAATGTCCACAACCTACTCTTCTTTTTAAACAAAATTTTTTTTTTAAACACAGGTGAAAGATGCACTGGGAACAGCGTTGTGCACATGGAATGTTATGCCATGTAGCCAACTCCAAAAACACTGTAGCTATGCTGCCACCTAGTGATATAGAACATAATTCATTATTAAAGTGCGAGAATGCAGTTACAGAGAGAAAAACAGGCAGAATCGCTTAGAAAACAACTGGGCATATTTATTAAATAGTTCTCGCATGCAGGGTTGGTGCAAGGGTACTCGTCACCCTAGGTGAACCTTCAGCACTGTGTCCCCCTTGAACTTTCGGATTAAAAAAAAAAAACATTATGCAGTAGCTCCTCTCATCCCTCCTCTCCTCCTCCTCCTTCCTCTGTATTCCTCTCTCTCATCCCTCTTCTCTCCTCCTCTCACTCCCCTCCCCCCTCTCCTCTTTCTCATCCTCCTCCCTTTCTCCTCTTTCTCATCCCCTCCAATCCTCCTCTCACTCCCTTCCCCCCCTCTCGTCCCTCTCTCCTCTCTCTCATCCCCCTCATCTCCTCCTCTCTCCCTTACCCCTCTCCTCCTCCTAATCCTCTCACCCTCCTCTTTTCCCACCCCCCCTCCTATTTTCTCACCCCTGCTCCTCCTCTTCTCTCACCCACTTCTCCTCTCCCCTAAATAATGCCTCCCTGGCTTGCAGGGGTCTGAGGAAGCTGGAGGCTGGTCGGGAGCAGATCATGGCGGCAGTAGACACGGACGGCGGCGGGAAAGAAGGACCGCGGGAGTGGAGCAAGGCTGCAGAGGAGGGGGAAGGCCGGGGAAGCGCAGCGCTGAAGCAGTGGCAGACACTGGAAGTCGGTGAAGAGTTCCAAGTCGAACCGCTGGGGCACGCTCCTCTCCATCCATCCTCCTCTCGCGCTGCCGCCCGTCTCTGCCGCCGCACTGCTCCGCTCCCATGGTCCTCCTATCGCGCTGCCGCCGCCGCCCTTCACCGTGCCCATGGCCCATCATCCTTCTCCTCCTCTGCTCTCCCCGCCACCCCCAAAATGTGCCGCCCCAGGAGACCGCCTAAGTTGCCTAGTTGTTGCACCGGCCCTGCCCGCATGCCCAAACTGTTCAAAGGTTTTTAGGTAGTTTTTTGGTTCTGACTGTGCAACTCTGATATGCACATTATCTATGCAAATGTGGAAACTTTGCAAAATTAAACATTTACTTGGTATACGGTATTAGATTGAGTCTTATAGGACAAATCGCCTACATTTCTCACCGACCCCAGGTTGGGGTTATAATAAAATAAAAAAACTCAGCAAGAGAAAATAGAGAAAATAGATAATGAATGGGAATAACCCAAGAACAAACTGACTAATTATTCCAATGCATTGCATAGAAAAAATAAACAATGGAGGTAAATTCGCTGATAATCATAAATCATAAAAAAATGCACGGTGCTGTATACTTTGTGAAGCGCTGAGTACACTTTTGGCGCTGTATAGATAAAGACATACAATGCAATACTCGTGGGCTGAGTAAATCGTTTAATAAGATGAATGAAAAAATGTCTTTGAAACTTAGGCTACGCTTATAGCGCCGGCGACAGCGATGCGACATCGCATCAAAACAAATGCATTGCCGCCGTCGCGTGCGGTTATAGTAAGCGCGACGCGACGGAGCAACTGCTGGGTCACGATAGCTGGAAGTTATCTCAATTTGATTTTTCCAGTGACCGGAGCCTGACGTCACCGTCGCCGGCACTATAAGCGTAGCCCAAGGCTGCAGCCAGGCTGGGAGCGGGCGCGCTGGCGTTCATTCGCTCCCTGCTGGGAGATTTGTGGCCAGCTAGGTGCGCGTGCGGGGGGAGGGGGGAGCATGTCGGGTGGCGCAGCCATGACGTCACAGTGCTGGTTTGCCCTCATTGAGCGAACCGCTCTAGTGACGCACCAGGAGAGCAAATTCAATTTTGTTTGCTCCGGCAAGCAGCTAAGCACCGAGCATGCGAAGGCGTCCGCTCAGCGTCACCCTGGCCGCAGCTTAACAGGGGTGTCTAAGAAGGAGGCTGCGGTAAACTAGTAGGGAAGCATGATGAAATAGCCAGTCCTGATTCTTATATATCCAAGGTCCACAGTATAGTAAAACATGATGCAGTCCCAGGTGAAAAAAACAGACCATCTGATATGAATGGAGCTACAGAGGTATTCACGGGGATCCCACGGGTGATGGACTCCTAGCTTACTCCTGCCACACAACGATGAAACAGCTAAGTAGACGGGAAGGCGGTGCACAGCCGTTGAGAAATAAGGGCTGGAGCAGAGGATATTTGGAAAATCTATTGGCACATCTCGAACAGGGTAAGTGAACTCTTACGTGTTTCGCGCCTTGCGGGCGCTTTATCAAAGAGAGATAAAGCACCCACAAGGTGTCAAACGCATAAGAGTTCACTTACCCTGTTCAAGACGTGCCAATAAATTTTCCAAATATTGTCTGCTCCAGTCCTTGATTTTTCTCAATGGCTGTGCACCGCCTTCCCGTCTATCTAGCAAGAGAGAATAGATGGCAGGGAAGATGGTACCAATATATGTAATAAACTGACGGCTTGTAATCAAAACTGCCCACAATATTTGTATTTTTTTTGTAACATCTTTGTGACAAGTGGGAGAGCTGCGGCAGGTGTGAATCCCAGGGGCCGGGCCTGTGAGGCAAAGGTGTAAATGGGTCACAGGCACAGGTAAGAGACAGTCAGCGAAGAGGCGGGAGCAGGACTGGGACACGGGAACAGGACTGGGACAAGGGTAACAAGTTTGAGACATGGGAACAGGGCTGAGACACGGGAACAGGACTGGGACACAGGAACAGTGATATAGCAACAAGCAGGAACCATAGCTGGTGCAGAAGGGACCAGTGTAAACAGGCATCTGGGTGCAGGAACAGGAAGTTTATAAAGGCTGCCAGAGAGGATCTCATTTCAGAGTGAGAGGGACCGCAGAGGGGTTATCCCAGTCAAGACAGGAGCAGCAGCATTCCTTGTAGAGGTGTAAGGGAACTGTAGACCAGGACATGTCTGGATGAACCTGACATTATTTCCCCCTCTCAATATTGTTCTCTGGATGATCCTTCTTACGCATGCCTGGATACCTTCGGTGGAAGAGCCTGACCAATCGTTGATCAGCCGCTTCTCTCTTAAGTGCTGCCTCTTGCACAGCCTTAGTCATTGGCCGCTCCTATGTCCATCATAAGTCACATGTCCATGGCACACTGGAGAGGAACCTGACGGGCAGTGTGTATTGTATTGTATTGTATTGTATGTCTTTATTTATATAGCGCCATTAATGTACATAGCGCTTCACAGCAGTAATACATGTGGTAATCCAATAAATAACAGATAATATAAATAACAGATCATGGGAATAAGTGCTTTAGACATTAAGGAAGAGGAGTCCCTGCTCCGAGGAGCTTACAGTCTAATTGGTAGGTAGGGAGAACGTACAGAGACAGTAGGAGGGAGTTCTGGTAAGTGCATCTGCAGGGGGCCAAGCTTTATGTGCCATGTGTTCAGAATAGCCACAGTCCTATTCATATGCTTCTTTAAGCAAGTGTGTCTTAAGGTGGGTCTTAAAGGTGGATAGAGAGGGTGCTAGTCGGGTACTGAGGGGAAGGGCATTCCAGAGGTGAGGGGCAGTCAATGAAAAAGGTTTAAGGCGGGAGAGGGCTTTAGATACAAAGGGGGTAGAAAGAAGACATCCTTGAGAAGAACGCAAGAGTCTGGATGGTGCATAACGAGAAATTAGGGCTGAGATGTAAGGAGGGGCAGAAGAGTGTAAAGCTTTAAAAGTGAGGAGAAGAATGGAGTGTGAGATGCGGGATTTGATCGGAAGCCAGGAGAGCGATTTCATGAGGGGAGATGCTGAGACAGATCTAGGAAAGAGTAGAGTGATTCTGGCAGCAGCGTTAAGGATAGATTGTAGGGGAGACAGGTGAGAGGCAGGAAGGCCGGACAGCAGGAGGTTACAGTAATCAAGACGGGAGAGAATGAGGGCCTGAGTCAGAGTTTTAGCAGTCGAGCAACAGAGGAAAGGGCGTATCTTTGTTATATTGCGGAGGAAAAAGCGACAGGTTTTAGAAATGTTTTGAATGTGAGGGGCAAATGTGAGAGAGGAGTCGAGTGTGACCCCAAGGCAGCGTGCTTGGGCTACTGGGTGAATGATCGTAGTTCCAACAGTAATGTGGAAGGAGGTAGTAGGGCCAGGTTTGGGAGGAAGTATGAGGAGCTCTGTTTTAGCCATGTTGAGTTTAAGGCGGCGGAGGGCCATCCAGGATGATATAGCAGAGAGACATTCAGAAACTTTGGTTTGTACAGTAGGTGTAAGGTCGGGTGTTGAGAAATATATTTGTGTGTCGTCAGCATAGAGGTGATAATTAAACCCAAAAGATGTTATTAGGTCACCTAGAGAGAGTGTATACAGAGAAAAGAGAAGAGGTCCCAGGACAGAGCCCTGGGGTACCCCCACAGAGAGAT
Source organism: Ascaphus truei (assembly GCF_040206685.1). Taxonomy (NCBI): domain Eukaryota; kingdom Metazoa; phylum Chordata; class Amphibia; order Anura; family Ascaphidae; genus Ascaphus; species Ascaphus truei. The sequence continues at coordinate 38,155,695 of NC_134487.1, forward strand.
CAATAGAGGAGGAGGAGGTATTAGCAGAAGAGACACTGAAAGTACGATGGGAGAGGTAGGATGAGATCCAGGATAGAGCTTTGTTCCGAATGCCAAGAGTATGGAGAATGTGAAGGAGAAGAGGGTGGTCCACGGTGTCAAATGCTGCAGAGAGGTCGAGTAATATGAGCAGAGTGTAATGACCTCTGTCTTTGGCAGCATGGAGGTCGTCAGTTATTTTAGTGAGGGCTGTTTCCGTGGAGTGAGCAGTACGGAAGCCAGATTGTAGAGGGTCTAGGAGAGAATAGGTGTTGAGAAAATGGAGCAAGCGAGCGAATACAAGACGTTCAAGGAGTTTAGAGGCAAAAGGCAGGAGGGAGACAGGCCGATAGTTAGAAAGACAGGTAGGGTCAAGCTTGCTGTTTTTGAGTAATGGTATGACTGTTGCATGTTTGAAGGAGGATGGAAAGGTTCCAGAGCAGAGGGAGGAGTTAAAAATGTGCGTGAGCGTAGGGATTATAGTAGGAGCAAGAGGTTTTAGGAGATGGGAGGGAATGGGGTCAAGAGGGCAAGTGGTAGAGGGAGAAGAGGCGATCAACAGCGACACATCCTCCTCTGAGACAGTGGAAAAAGAGTCAAGGAAGGCAGGAGGAGAGTTAGGAAGAGGTGTAGGATGGGAGGAAGAAACAGAGGGGATGTTCTGACGTATGGATTCCACCTTTTCCTTAAAATAGTCAGCAAAGTCCTGAGCGGAGATGGAGGAAGGAGAGGCAGCGGAGGGTGGTTTGAGTAGAGTATCAAAGACAGAGAACAGTCGGCGTGGGTTAGACTTGTGCATGTTGATTAGTGAAGAAAAGTAGGCTTGTTTAGCTTGCGAGAGGGCAGAGTTGAAACAGGATAGCATAAATTTGTAGTGAAGGAAGTCTGCGAGAGTATGAGATTTCCTCCAGAGGCGTTCAGAGGAACGAGTGGAGGAACGCAGCATGCGCGTGTGGGAATTTAGCCAGGGTCTAGGGTTAAAAGGGCGAGTGCGGCAGAGAGAAAGCGGGGCATGTAGATCAAGAGAGGAGGACAAGGCAGAGTTGTAGTTCCTGACCAGTTTGTCAGGGTCTGTAGCAGATCTGAGAGAGGAGAGGGAGGAGTGTAACGTGGACTCAAAGTCAGGTAAGTGAATAGAGCGCAGGTTTCTGCAGAACCGGGGTGTAGATGGAGGTGGAGAAGTTGAGAAGCGAGATAGAGAGAATGAGATGAGGTGATGGTCAGAGAGAGGAAAAGGGGAAATGGAGAAATCAGAGAGAGAGAAATTTTTAGTGAAAACCAGGTCTAAGTAGTGGCCATCCTTGTGGGTGCTGGCTGCAGTCCACTGTTGAAGGCCAAAAGAAGAGGTTAGAGAAAGAAAGCGGGAAGCCCAAGGGAGAGAGGGGTCATCAATGTGGCAATTGAAGTCCCCAAGGAGAAGAACAGGGGAGTCTGAGGAGAGGAAGAAAGAGAGCCAGGATTCAAAGTGAGAGAGAAAGGCAGAAGGGGGATGAGTAGAGGTAGGTGGGCGATACATGACCGCCACATGAGGGGGATGCTTGCCTCACACATGGTTACAGTTACATCACTGGTCACAAGACATACAGTACAAGAGAATGGCATCCCATTCTGCCAAGTCATCCTACATCACATGGTGGGGAGGGGAATAACCTAACAGAGCCTCCTGTTTGGCTTAGGAGTGCCCTTGAGACTGTTTTTTCTATTAGCTATATATATCTGTTTACTTATTTTTGTATTTTAAGGTAGTACCACTATATTTTTATACATGTTCAATTATAGCATACAACATGCAATTGGATGTTGCCTAATAGCAGTGCTGGTCTTCAGGTCTTGTGGCAAGATGACCAGTGAGAAAAACAGTGTGCAACAGGAGTACAGGCAGTCCTCGGTTATCCAACGGAATCCGTTCTGGAAGTAGCGTTGGATAGTGAAACCGGTGTAAAGCGAATCCCATGTTAATCAGTGACAATGAGCGTTGGATAACGCATTCTGGCGTCGAAAAAGGGACCTCAGGGTTGCATTGTAAAGCGTTGGATATGCCATTGGTTGTAAAGTGAAATGTTGGATAGCGAGGACTACCTGTAATTCACAAGTTTATTTTGTCCACAAACTTAAAATAAATAACAATTGTTAGCGCACTGTCCCTTTAAGGCAAAGTAACACACACAAAAAACTACTCCATAAAATAATTACCATCACTGGCCAGCTAAGCTTGTTCGCAGTCAAAACACAAAAATGTGTATCAGAAGTCCAATGGGTAGTCCTTACCCTCACAGCTACAGTAACTCAATAAGCACAGTCCTTTCCAAGGTAGCCTTGCTGTGCCTCAGGACTCCAGGCAGACAGCCTTCTCTCAGCCCTCTGTGTGATACACTGGCTTTACTCAGGCAGGCTTGGTTGCTCTTGGCAGCTGCTGCCATCAGAAGTTAACCCTATCATGCTGGGCAGGGCAGGCTGGGAATTTTGCAGGGCTCGGTGCGTGGAGCTTTTGTGGGGCCTCTTACCTCGTCCGATGCGGAATCTCCTTTTCAGCTGACTCAGCTTCGTGACGTCCTCATGGTGCCATGCAGCATCATGATGTCATGGCAATGCAACACCATGTGACGTTGTGATGCCATGTGACATCATGTTGTCATGACAATGCAACATTATTTGATGTCGCTGTGCCATGATAACAGGACGCTGTAGGAAGAGATGCAACCAGAGAAGGTAAGAGACACTTACAGAGGCCCTGTGCTCTCCCCCGGCAATCAGTTTTATCGTTGTGGTGAAGAGCGCGGGGCCTCTGTAAGTTTGGCGCTCAATGCAGTGGCATTGACTGCACCGCCATCAAGCCAGCCGTGAGGAACAGAAATGCTCTAACCTTCTCCTGACTAAAGGATCCGGACTGTCAAAGTCTGTTATTCTAACTTCATTCCTCTTCACATGATCAGAATCAGTTATCCTAGAGGCTACATGCACATCAACGAAGATTTAGCTAATTTCAGCTAATTGATTGTAAAAATGCCATTTGATATTTGGCCTAGCTAATATTTTACAGAATAAATTAGTTGCAGTTTCCATAATCCTTAAATTGATTTCACTGTAGTTTTCTTTCTGTAGACGGTAAGCCATAAATCAGGTATTTCACACTTAAAGTATTGAGAATCAAAGAATTGTCTGAATTGCTTGCTCACACAGCATTTTCACTCTATTTATAACTGAAGTGTGGCCTTTCTACTGCATAATATTCACATAAAATATAAATAAACCCAGTTTTCTAAAAAAAAAAAAAAAAAAAAGTAAATGAAATCAGATTAAGACAACAACTCATTTTTGGTTTTAGAAATTACCTTCACTTCGCTTTTTCATCCTGAGTATACACTGGCTAGTAAACATATTGGCGTTTAAACAAATGTTAAGTTCTCTTCATTTGCAGTTGTGTTAAACCTGCATTATGACTCAGTTTGATCGTTGCAGTTTTAGAACTGGCGTGGAATTTTTTCCACAGTTCGATATGAGCCCAAAAGAAATTTCCAATGAAATCAGTAGATACTGTATATTGTGTAATATTTGTAGTCATTTTTGGCAGTGGCATGTTTAGATTAGAAAGTTAAATACATTTGAAATTATGGACAGAAAACAAGTTTCAGATGACTGACTATTTTAATTCTCAGACCCATTCCCTCCAGGATCTCGAGCCTTGAAACGCGCATACTCTGCAGCCTCTTCTTTTGGATCGTGATAAGCTTTTGGGGCTTTACCAAGCAGAAAGGGCACTGCAATGCCAGCCCACTGAGTGCAGGGGCAGCGAACTCTTGCAGCATGTCATCCTGTGGCATCATCTTCTGCGTGCACTGTGGGTGTTTAGGACAGGTGCTGGACAGTCCCTCAGAATTGCACGGTCTTCTCATTGCAACTCTGCAACAGTTCCAATCTGTGCTGTAACACAGGGATGTGCAAACGTCCTGCACTGCGCCCACCCTGCCTGCTCTCCCCCTGGGTCACGCCCCCCTTACCTTTAATGCGGCGTCAAATGATGCCGCAGGGTCATGGAACTTCAAAAGACCTCGCGATGGAGACATGTGGACCGAAGCCTGGTAAGTGAGTTCACAGAGGCCTCGCGCTGAAGAGCGCAGGGCCTCTGTAACCGCCGCACTCCCCCAAAAAACTCTCAAACTCCTCAAAAAAGCCCCCAAGTTTGCGCACCCCTGCTGTAACAGATAGTTTGCCTCCCGCTGGACTTTAGTGCTTTCAGCTGCTATATGATTAGTTTCCTGCTGTACAGCATTGGCTTGCAGCAAGCCTATTAAAATGTCTTCTATGCTGTTATTGGGCTCACTGCGGTAGATCCCACTTCTAATACCATGTGTGGCAGAATGACCGGTGAGCAGTGAGAAAACAGATAGTTTGCAGGTGCAGTGTAATTCACTGTGGTTTATTCTGTCCAGATGTAAAACAAATAACACTTGTGGGTACAATGTCCCTTTAGTAGCAAAATAAAACCTACTCCACTCAGGAGTCTAACAAAACAAAATTATTTTTCTATCATCACAGGCCAGTTAAGCTGGTGCCCAGTCAAACACCAGCATGTGTAGCAGAAGTTCAATGGGTAGTCCTTACTCTCACAGGTATAGTAACCCAACACGTGCAGTCCTTTCCAAGATAGACTTCCAGTGTAACAGGCCAACAGCCTTCTCTGAGCCTTCTCCCGACCTTGTCCGGATCTTGTCTTGGCCTTGTCCGGGCCTTCTCTTGGCCTTTTATGATCCTTTCCCAGCTTTTTGTGAGCCTTCGCTCTGCCTTCTCCCAGTCTTCTCCCGGCCTACTCTAAGCCTCCTCCCAGCCTTTTGTGAGCTTTCTCTCTGCCTTCTCCCAGCTTTCTCTCAGCCTTCTCTCTGCCTTCTCCCAGCTTTCTCCCAGCTTTCTCTCTGCCTTCTCCCAGCTTTCTCCCAGCCTTCTCTCTGCCTTCTCCCAGCTTTCTCTCAGCTTTCTCTCTGCCTTCTCCCAGCTTTCTCCCAGCTTTCTCTCTGCCTTCTCCCAGCTTTCTCTCAGCTTTCTCTCTGCCTTCTCCCAGCTTTCTCTCAGCTTTCTCTCTGCCTTCTCCCAGCTTTCTCTCTGCCTTCTCTCTGCCTTCTCCCAGCTTTCTCCCAGCTTTCTCTCTGCCTTCTCCCAGCTTTCTCCCAGCTTTCTCTCTGCCTTCTCCCAGCTTTCTCCCAGCTTTCTCTCTGCCTTCTCCCAGCTTTCTCTCTGCCTTCTCCCAGCTTTCTCTCAGCCTTCTCTCTGCCTTCTCCCAGCTTTCTCTCAGCCTTCTCTCTGCCTTCTCCCAGCTTTCTCCCAGCTTTCTCTCTGCCTTCTCCCAGCTTTCTCTCAGCCTTCTCTCTGCCTTCTCCCAGCTTTCTCCCAGCTTTCTCTCTGCCTTCTCCCAGCTTTCTCTCAGCCTTCTCTCTGCCTTCTCCCAGCTTTCTCTCAGCCTTCTCTCTGCCTTCTCCCAGCTTTCTCTCAGCCTTCTCTCTGCCTTCTCCCAGCTTTCTCTCAGCCTTCTCTCTGCCTTCTCCCAGCTTTCTCTCTGCCTTCTCCCAGCTTTCTCTCAGCCTTCTCTCTGCCTTCTCCCAGCTTTCTCCCAGCTTTCTCTCTGCCTTCTCCCAGCTTTCTCCCAGCTTTCTCTCAGCCTTCTCTCTGCCTTCTCCCAGCTTTCTCTCAGCCTTCTCTCTGCCTTCTCCCAGCTTTCTCTCAGCCTTCTCTCTGCCTTCTCCCAGCTTTCTCCCAGCTTTCTCTCTGCCTTCTCCCAGCTTTCTCCCAGCTTTCTCTCTGCCTTCTCCCAGCTTTCTCTCAGCTTTCTCTCTGCCTTCTCCCAGCTTTCTCTCTGCCTTCTCTCTGCCTTCTCCCAGCTTTCTCCCAGCTTTCTCTCAGCCTTCTCTCTGCCTTCTCCCAGCTTTCTCTCTGCCTTCTCCCAGCTTTCTCTCAGCCTTCTCTCTGCCTTCTCCCAGCTTTCTCTCAGCCTTCTCTCTGCCTTCTCCCAGCTTTCTCTCAGCCTTCTCTCTGCCTTCTCCCAGCTTTCTCTCAGCCTTCTCTCTGCCTTCTCCCAGCTTTCTCTCTGCCTTCTCTCTGCCTTCTCCCAGCTTTCTCCCAGCCTTCTCTCTGCCTTCTCCCAGCTTTCTCCCAGCTTTCTCTCTGCCTTCTCCCAGCTTTCTCTCAGCCTTCTCTCTGCCTTCTCCCAGCTTTCTCTCAGCCTTCTCTCTGCCTTCTCCCAGCTTTCTCTCTGCCTTCTCTCTGCCTTCTCCCAGCTTTCTCCCAGCCTTCTCTCTGCCTTCTCCCAGCTTTCTCCCAGCTTTCTCTCTGCCTTCTCCCAGCTTTCTCCCAGCTTTCTCTCTGCCTTCTCCCAGCTTTCTCTCAGCTTTCTCTCTGCCTTCTCCCAGCTTTCTCTCAGCCTTCTCTCTGCCTTCTCCCAGCTTTCTCCCAGCTTTCTCTCTGCCTTCTCCCAGCTTTCTCCCAGCTTTCTCTCTGCCTTCTCCCAGCTTTCTCTCAGCCTTCTCTCTGCCTTCTCCCAGCTTTCTCTCAGCTTTCTCTCTGCCTTCTCCCAGCTTTCTCCCAGCTTTCTCTCTGCCTTCTCCCAGCTTTCTCTCTGCCTTCTCCCAGCTTTCTCTCTGCCTTCTCCCAGCTTTCTCTCTGCCTTCTCCCAGCTTTCTCTCAGCCTTCTCTCTGCCTTCTCCCAGCTTTCTCTCAGCTTTCTCTCTGCCTTCTCCCAGCTTTCTCCCAGCTTTCTCTCTGCCTTCTCCCAGCTTTCTCCCAGCTTTCTCTCTGCCTTCTCCCAGCTTTCTCTCAGCTTTCTCTCTGCCTTCTCCCAGCTTTCTCTCAGCCTTCTCTCTGCCTTCTCCCAGCTTTCTCCCAGCTTTCTCTCTGCCTTCTCCCAGCTTTCTCCCAGCTTTCTCTCTGCCTTCTCCCAGCTTTCTCTCAGCCTTCTCTCTGCCTTCTCCCAGCTTTCTCTCAGCCTTCTCTCTGCCTTCTCCCAGCTTTCTCTCAGCCTTCTCTCTGCCTTCTCCCAGCTTTCTCTCTGCCTTCTCCCAGCTTTCTCTCTGCCTTCTCTCTGCCTTCTCCCAGCTTTCTCCCAGCTTTCTCTCAGCCTTCTCTCTGCCTTCTCCCAGCTTTCTCTCTGCCTTCTCCCAGCTTTCTCCCAGCTTTCTCTCAGCCTTCTCTCTGCCTTCTCCCAGCCTTCTCTCTGCCTTCTCCCAGCTTTCTCTCAGCCTTCTCTCTGCCTTCTCCCAGCTTTCTCCCAGCTTTCTCTCTGCCTTCTCCCAGCTTTCTCTCTGCCTTCTCTCTGCCTTCTCCCAGCTTTCTCTCTGCCTTCTCTCTGCCTTCTCCCAGCCTTCTCTCTGCCTTCTCCCAGCTTTCTCCCAGCTTTCTCTCTGCCTTCTCCCAGCTTTCTCTCAGCCTTCTCTCTGCCTTCTCCCAGCTTTCTCCCAGCTTTCTCTCTGCCTTCTCCCAGCTTTCTCTCAGCCTTCTCTCTGCCTTCTCCCAGCTTTCTCCCAGCTTTCTCTCTGCCTTCTCCCAGCTTTCTCTCAGCCTTCTCTCTGCCTTCTCCCAGCTTTCTCTCTGCCTTCTCCCAGCTTTCTCCCAGCTTTCTCTCAGCCTTCTCTCTGCCTTCTCCCAGCCTTCTCTCTGCCTTCTCCCAGCTTTCTCCCAGCTTTCTCTCTGCCTTCTCCCAGCTTTCTCCCAGCTTTCTCTCTGCCTTCTCCCAGCTTTCTCTCTGCCTTCTCCCAGCTTTCTCTCAGCCTTCTCTCTGCCTTCTCCCAGCTTTCTCCCAGCTTTCTCTCTGCCTTCTCCCAGCTTTCTCTCTGCCTTCTCCCAGCTTTCTCTCTGCCTTCTCCCAGCTTTCTCTCTGCCTTCTCCCAGCTTTCTCTCTGCCTTCTCCCAGCTTTCTCTCAGCCTTCTCTCTGCCTTCTCCCAGCTTTCTCTCAGCTTTCTCTCTGCCTTCTCCCAGCTTTCTCCCAGCTTTCTCTCTGCCTTCTCCCAGCTTTCTCCCAGCTTTCTCTCTGCCTTCTCCCAGCTTTCTCTCAGCTTTCTCTCTGCCTTCTCCCAGCTTTCTCTCAGCCTTCTCTCTGCCTTCTCCCAGCTTTCTCCCAGCTTTCTCTCTGCCTTCTCCCAGCTTTCTCCCAGCTTTCTCTCTGCCTTCTCCCAGCTTTCTCTCAGCCTTCTCTCTGCCTTCTCCCAGCTTTCTCTCAGCCTTCTCTCTGCCTTCTCCCAGCTTTCTCTCAGCCTTCTCTCTGCCTTCTCCCAGCTTTCTCTCTGCCTTCTCCCAGCTTTCTCTCTGCCTTCTCTCTGCCTTCTCCCAGCTTTCTCCCAGCTTTCTCTCAGCCTTCTCTCTGCCTTCTCCCAGCTTTCTCTCTGCCTTCTCCCAGCTTTCTCCCAGCTTTCTCTCAGCCTTCTCTCTGCCTTCTCCCAGCTTTCTCTCTGCCTTCTCCCAGCTTTCTCCCAGCTTTCTCTCAGCCTTCTCTCTGCCTTCTCCCAGCCTTCTCTCTGCCTTCTCCCAGCTTTCTCTCAGCCTTCTCTCTGCCTTCTCCCAGCTTTCTCCCAGCTTTCTCTCTGCCTTCTCCCAGCTTTCTCTCTGCCTTCTCTCTGCCTTCTCCCAGCTTTCTCTCTGCCTTCTCTCTGCCTTCTCCCAGCCTTCTCTCTGCCTTCTCCCAGCTTTCTCCCAGCTTTCTCTCTGCCTTCTCCCAGCTTTCTCTCAGCCTTCTCTCTGCCTTCTCCCAGCTTTCTCCCAGCTTTCTCTCTGCCTTCTCCCAGCTTTCTCTCAGCCTTCTCTCTGCCTTCTCCCAGCTTTCTCCCAGCTTTCTCTCTGCCTTCTCCCAGCTTTCTCTCAGCCTTCTCTCTGCCTTCTCCCAGCTTTCTCTCTGCCTTCTCCCAGCTTTCTCCCAGCTTTCTCTCAGCCTTCTCTCTGCCTTCTCCCAGCCTTCTCTCTGCCTTCTCCCAGCTTTCTCCCAGCTTTCTCTCTGCCTTCTCCCAGCTTTCTCCCAGCTTTCTCTCTGCCTTCTCCCAGCTTTCTCTCTGCCTTCTCCCAGCTTTCTCTCAGCCTTCTCTCTGCCTTCTCCCAGCTTTCTCCCAGCTTTCTCTCTGCCTTCTCCCAGCTTTCTCTCAGCCTTCTCTCTGCCTTCTCCCAGCTTTCTCCCAGCTTTCTCTCTGCCTTCTCCCAGCTTTCTCCTAGCTTTCTCTCTGCCTTCTCCCAGCTTTCTCCCAGCTTTCTCTCTGCCTTCTCCCAGCTTTCTCCCAGCTTTCTCTCTGCCTTCTCCCAGCCTTCTCTCTGCCTTCTCTCTGCCTTCTCCCAGCTTTCTCCCAGCTTTCTCTCTGCCTTCTCCCAGCTTTCTCCCAGCTTTCTCTCTGCCTTCTCCCAGCTTTCTCCCAGCTTTCTCTCTGCCTTCTCCCAGCTTTCTCCCAGCTTTCTCTCTGCCTTCTCCCAGCTTTCTCTCAGCCTTCTCCTGGCCTTCTCCCAGCTTTCTCTCAGCCTTCTCCTGGCCTTGTCTGGCATTCTCCCAGCCTTCACTTGGCCTTCTTTCAACTCTGTGTGAGTCACTGGCTGTATTCTCAGGCTCGCTTTTAAGCCTTGCAGCTCAGGTTAATTGGTTACACCTGGAAGCTGCTACCAGCAGAGGTTAACTCCATCATGGTGGGACCAGAGCACACTCTAACCTTCTGCTGACATAAAATGATTCTCTGACTGCCACAGTAAAAATACTGTGATTACAATTGCATGAGAAGAAATTGTAGAAATGCCTACACTTGTGTAAATGATATGCTAAACTGAGGGATTAAGTAGCATAAATAGTCAAGGAACATTATGTCGAATTACGCTTTCCCAAAGCGCACCAATATAAATCACTCCTCTAGTGAGTGTTATGGAAATGAATTGGACACAGTTAAGAAGTACTGTACAGTGGTTGCAGCTGTCTGCCAAGTTCTACCACTGAGAACAGCAGCTAAATGTTAGCCCATGCACTTGCCCCAAGCAGGTGCTGTATCCTTCCTTATCTGGCTAATTGTGATTTAGAGTAAATTCCTTGAATTTTGTGGTGCCATATGTCAATCAAATTCAGCATTTGCAATTTTATTTGCCCATAGATAGATGATGATATATGACAAAAAAGAAACATGACATGCTCTTTTAGTGGTATTTGTGAAACCGGAGCCCAATCAATTCCAAACCATGGGACAAGAGGGGGTAGGGTGGTGTACACTCTAAGTCAATAGTCAATATACCACAATGTGCTAGTTGCTATCACTAAAGAACAGACAAAGGTTGTATATCACAGGATGGCTTAATAACAGGGTCATATCAGAAGCAGGTGAGTGCAGAGTCTGGTGTAAATGTTTTTACGTTGATAGTTGCTGTCTAAGAGACAGACCCGCAGGGCAGAAGTGGGGAGCATAATACTATCCCTTGGCCTGGAATCCGGATCCTGAATGAGCAAGGATAGTAATGTCCGGTTCCGAGGTCGTAGGTAGGTGGCAGGCAGGCATAATCAGGAACGGTTCCGAGGTCATGACAGGCAATGAGCCAAAGGTGTGGTCAGTAGACAGGACAGAGGTCATGCACAGAAGATCAGTCTGAATCAGACACGAGCATGCCGAGTAGAAGGGTACTTTGCACGGGCAAGGACTGTGCTCAAATGGTGACCATATAAAAGGCCTAAACCAGGTACAAACAATCCCACATTCCAAGCAGAGGCTAACTTCCTATTTTGGTGCCCCCAGCAAAATCAGGACAGTGTCCGTGTTGGTGCTTGTGAATACTCACAGATGCAAGGCATATGGACAAAGCAATAGCTAGGAGCAGGTCTACAGTAGGAAATAAAAACTATTGAGCTGCTTGTCTTGTTTTCCAATTAATGTGGGATGTTACATCCCTTGGATTAATAACCAGTCACAAGTACTGCAGGGGCTGGGTTGAGATGCTTTCCAATAGAAGTCGAAGATGCTGCTGATACTCTGTGACACTGATGTCTAGAACTCCATTCAAGCCAGGCTGAAGGTATGTCTTCACAGACTGCACTTTGGCCATCTGAAATAAGGTAATGGCATTCTAAAAAATTACCATTACCTATCAATACATATTATTATTTTTGTTTGTTTGTAAAGCACCAACATATTCTGCAGGGTGGTACAGCGGGGTCCGGAGTATCATCAATTAAATAAACAGAATGACGTGCAAGTAAGGACAAACAAGCGCAAACAGATAAAGATGAGGGCCTTGCTCATGAGAGTTTACAATCTAGAGGGACTGCTCATTGTGGAATGAAGTATACATCAGGATGGAGTATGGCCCAGCCGCACAGCTAGATCTATTGAGTTTTAGGGGTGTGGATGTTATGGCGTGTTAGATAGCATGGAGTTTTGTCCAGCTGCACAGCTTGTACCAATAGGGTTAGGGGTGGGGGAGGGTGGATGTTAGGTGTATACCAGATAGGCTTCCTTAAAGGTCCGTTTTCAGGGAGTTTTTGAAGGTCTGAAAGCTGGGGTAGAGTCTAAAGAGAGAGGGCAGCAAGGGAGAAGTCATGTAGGCGGGATTGAGAGTAGATGAAAAAGGTGGAAGGAGCGTCGGATGTCGTGGGCAGAATGGAGGGGGCATTAAGGGATATATTTAGGGATGAGGGCTGAGATGTAAGGGGGCAGCATTGTTGAGAGCTTTGTAAGTCAGAACTAGGGTTTTAAATTTGGTTCTAGAGGATATGGGAAGCCAATGTAGGGATTTGCATAGTGGCACAGCAGAAGTGGAGCGGTGAGTGAGGGAGATGGGTCTGGCAGCAGCATTTTGGATGGATTGGAGTGGGGTCAGGTGGACAAGGGGAATGCCAACAAAGAGAAGGTTGCAGTAGTCAAGGCGGGACAAGATAAGTGAGTTAAGATTTTGTTTGCGTCATGCGTAATGCAAGTGCATATGCTGGCAATATTTCAAAGATAGAGGCAGCAGTACTTCATTAGGGATTGGATGTGAGAAAGGAAGGTGAGGGCAGAGTCAAAGATCCCCCTAGGCAGCAGGTTTGGTGTGTTTATCAGATTGGGGTGTTATGACAGTGGGAGAGAGTTTGTCTAGGGGTGACAGTAGAAGGGGAAAGATGATTCATGTGGTTTGGGGCATGCTATGCTTCAGGTAACAGTGGGACATCCAGTAGGAGATTGCTGATAGACAGTTGGTGGCAAGGAACAATAGAGAGGGGGAGAGATCAGGGGAGGAGAGGTAGATTTTGGTGTCATCAGCATAGAGATGATAATGAAAGCCAAAATATTGTATAAGTTCACCAAGAGAAGAGGTATAGAAGGCAGAGCATGCGCATGAGTGCATGAGCGCATGAGCGACCGAAAAAGGCAGTTTGCGCATTCGCAGTAGGCAAGTGCCGATCGCGCCCGCGCAGTCAACAAGCGCTCTTTTATTTTTGCCGGGACAAATATGGTCACGCTGTAGCAGACAATACAAATCTCAAAAGAGAGCCTTAAACTTGGCCTACAGTATGATCCACAGTATGTAAAACCAACAATTTAATTTGGGATGAAGAAGGTAGGCTGTAGATTAATGGTCCGGCAGAGAGCTCAGGTGTTAAGCTGCTATTTTAAACACGTCTCCTGAATGTCTTTTATTTCATTTTTAATTGGTACAGAAAAAGAATCCAGGAACGGGGAAAACACACAAAAAATGACAGGGATAAATCGTACACAAATACAGAAGAAGGGTTGGTGGGAGGAGATGCAGTCAGTTATAAGGGGGGAAATACAGTCCTGGGGGAGTAAACAAGGAACAGGTAGCTTAAGGGCGATGATCAACTAAGAGGATACAACATATTTAATTGTACCTGAAGACAGTACAAATGGTGTATAAGTACCCTTGCCACATAGAGGATACCTATAAATGTTATTATGTAAGTGAGGATCTATGTAAACCTGGCACATCTCTTTTCCTGACCCAGGGTTTCCAAATAATTGCAAACTTTGAGAATGCTGTGAGCTTTTCCATAAATAAAGTATGCCATATTCAGTTTTCTACCTCTAAGAATGTTGGGGTACCTTTTCTACAGGCGCAGGCCATGTTTAAAGTAGCTCTTTATGCGCTTTGTTCCAAAAGAGGAGTGCTTATGTTATTCCGAGGGAACGTGTTTCCTTGCGGTAGGTCACTGTCCAGCGAAGGGCGAAATCCAAATCAGCAGCAAGAAACAGTCTGAGAAAGAGAGCCAAACCAATTTCATTGTGGTGAGTAGGCCCACAGCCCCAGTTCACAGCAAATGTCCTGCCTCTAAGAAAGGGCACGGCCAAATGCTAGGCCACAATCTGTACGTAAATTATATAACTACCGGGGGAGATTCGTATCTGACAATACAGATCTAAAAAATAAGCCCTTTGTTAGACCTACACTTCCCTTAAACTAAACCAGCTATTTGAGACACTGGAAAGAGGATGGCAGTGGTACAGGAACAGCCAGACCAAGAGCCTCGATGTTAGATGGCCATCTTGGAAGCACACCTCCCAGAAGTCCCTTCGGGCATTTTTTATATTCAGGAGATCAATTAGACTTGATGCAGTTTGGCAAAACAATCTAGCGGACTCCCGAGGCATTTTGAAGCTAAATGTAGAGGGGATTTCTTCTTTTTCTCTCCTGCTGGCAATACTATAATAAAATTTCCATTTTAATACAGGAGGGCCCCAGTCATGCGGCGGGCTCCGTTCTAAGGCCCCGCCGCAAAGAGAAAATCGCCGGAATGTGAAACCGGCGATTTTCGTTATGTGCGCGCAGACCGGCAATGCGCCGTTCTACACATGCGCAACATCGGCAAAAAAACCCATTCTGCGCATGCACAAACCCGGACGGCCCGCTCTGCGCAGACATGGCGACCCCATTCTCGGTATCGGCGGATCGACGAAAAGCGGGGCACCGAGAAGCGGGGCCTTGCTGTATCTCCAAAGCTTTATCTTGCCTTTTTAGCTCGTCATGTAATTCTTTAATTCTCATTTAATCAGAAAAAAACATTAGGGAGAACAAGACTCACCTTCATCTTCCAGTGTAGGTCAATATTTCAATTTACAATAAGTCTGATGTTTTTATTTGGGTGATTTCATCATGTTTCCAAGGCATTTGCATAAAATACATATAAAATACATACTGATGAGTCTTCTGCAACCTACCCTAATCAAGAAACACTGAGGAGTGCAGATGCATACAGTAATTACTTCTAATTTCCTTAAAATAAAAATCTCTTTATGTAAACTCCATTTATATTTATATATTTTTGGAACAGTGCACAAGCTAACACTTAAACCAATGTCTTGATTTTCTGTAGAAGATTCACAGTGGTGATGTTGAAAAAAGTTTGCACATTTTGACTGTGATATCATTAGTCTTCACAGATGTATAAGTGGATGCACAGCTAGTAAGTGTTAAATCATGCACCGTAATAATAAATCCCGTGAAAAACAAGATAACTCTTGTTAACCCCATCCAGGTTGTTTTCCCATATCCTCTAACTCTTACCACCTCTCAGACCACTAAAATGCTAAGACTAGACAAATTGTTTCAATAGGTGCTCCTAAATGGACGTGAAACGAAGGTTTATTTACATATGAACAAATGCAGTGGTGTAAGTCAATCTAATATTAAAGAATTAAAAGGTGATTCGACTAATAATTAATGTGCTTAAATACAATATAGTGAAACAAGTACTAAATTAATCAAAAATGTATGTGAAAAATATAAAAAGTGGTGGTGCCCAAAACTGCAGCTCAAACCCTAAAGTGAACTGTTTCCAAAGATCTTACAATGTGTAGATTCTCCCTAAGATTAGAGGTGCATGATGGGGCACAGACAAAAGAAGAAAACAATGGACACAAAATCTATGATGAGAGGGCTTGAAGTCAGAGTGGTATATCTACTCACATTTCCCAAAATACTATATCCCAATCTGGGGCAATATCAGTGTGGATGGTCTTGTCACTAGGTAGATCTCAGGGGAATAGAGATAAGATACAATATTGCAGACGGTATAAAATCTAATTATGTGTCAAATGTAAAAATCAGTAGAATAAGCACTTACAATATGAACATTATTTAAAACCAAAAAGCAGATACAGTCTGTGAAGCGGGATCTCCAGAGTTGTGAACAGGCTACAGTTTCACCGCCTGTGCGTCTGTTTCAGCATCCCTAGTGATACTTCTGCCGACATGTCGAGTTGTCTCGGAGGACGGAGAGGGCAGGAGAGCATATTACTCACGATCCCCAGATTTAACGCATTTAACTTTTGGCAGCTTCATCAGGGGTCAGTGACTTATCTGAACACACCTACTGATCACTAGTGGTTGATATTACTGCTGTCATTTCTAATGCTAGCAGCCACTGAGGTATAGCCAGACAAAGGTGCTCCTCACCACGCATCTAACTGACCAACAAATTCACGCTGCCTACCCCACTTGTATCCCGGAAACACTCGATGTAGTAGGCTAATACTAGTGTCATTTTAGACAAACACTTGCACATAACCACAACGATGTCCACATGCAGAAACTCTGTACACTTTCGCCAACAGCCTGAGTCCCATTTCTCCACTAGCAAGTGCATGCAACCGGGGGCTTTGTACCACAGCCTACTCTCCCTCTCTGGGGTGACCCTCTGGTTCCGGTTACTGTGACAGTGAGGGTGTAACCAGGCTCACAATAAAGGTTAAGCCCGTCTGGTTACCTCTGATCCATGTATTGGGGTTCGGGAGTGTCAGTTCTTGAGCCCACTGATTGTATCTGCATTGTATGAAATTATGCGACAATATAGAATTTATGTTTTTACCTTTCCAGGCAAGCAGAGATTGCTAGTCTATGAGTTTCAAGGGGGGGTTTACAGAGAAAGTCTTGTCAGAATGTGCCTGGCTAGTCGGGTTCCAGAGTTGCTGGATACCCCAAAAACGTACCCGCGAATCAGGTCGGATTCCTGGATACATTGAGACACATTGCTCCGGCAAAATCTCCCCTTGAAAACGCTTGTGCGACTCACCGCTAGGATTCCCCGCTTCAGCACAGACCAGAAAGGTAAATGGGGCATAGGGATGTGAGGTGTCCCTGAACTTATTAAGGGGGATACCCAAGTAATGCCTAGGTCACCCAGAACCTATATACAGATTCTGGGATATTCCAACCATACATAAGGTTGTGAGGGATTTTAAAAGTCAATTTTTATAGTGTATGGGGTATATGGCTAGTAAGAAATAAAGTGCAGCTTTTTATTCTATTCCCCATACCAGCAGACTTATAATAGTTTAAAGTGTATATTTTTATTAAACAGTGTGTTTTAAACATATATGCTTGTGCACAGTAATGAGGAACAAAAGGGGAGAGCTGCTCAAAGCTCCAAAACGGAGAGTAAGACAATAGAAATAATAAAGTCAATATAAAGTGGGACAACTGTGGTATAAATTGAGGGAAAATCCAAACGTAGGATCCGTGGTAAGCAGCTGGGAGAGGTAACCGGGAACAGGGTATGCAGTGTCGGAGTTCCAATGGGAAAACGCTATCTGGGATAAGCATATAACAGAGGAAAAAATATGTTACCTCCGTTGATCCCGTTTATAGCACTCCGTCTTCACTGCGTCTCCTCGTGGTGTCGGGCGTGGATGTCGCAACCTCCAAATCTGGCGCCAGCTTCTTCTCTCCAACACCGTAGAGCTCCCAAGTGCCGGTGGTGTGTGTTGCAACCTCCGGTCCGTCCGGGAACGCTCCACTCGCTCTACAGGTTCCACGTGGGATTCCTACGTGGAACAGGATCCCATGTAGCGTGCCCTCACAGCCACAGTGCGTCTCTCCAATCAACAAGTGGCATACAGAGACAAAAAAGATTGGCATGAAACAGCAGCGTCCCAGTAATAAGCACCATGTGCTCACCAGAGGGTTGAAGGAATAAAAAAGTTTATTAAACTACATAAAAAACAAACAAAATACAACAGAAAAAAACCTCCTACGCGTTTCAGGCTCTAAAAGCCCTTTCTCAAGGAGTATCGTTGGGACTGTGTGTTAAGCACTCTAATATAGTCCCTCCTGTGTACTAAAAAAGCAGCTGAAGGTAATTGCAGTAAATAGTAATCACATCTGTTGCTATGACAAGTAAGGACACACAATTCAAATAAAGTCTAAACCATTGATGTTAATTAAAAAATACATGCTATGATAAACTATAATATATCAACATGGTAAATTAATCCTGGTAAAGATATAATGTGTTCCAGACCTGAGATATACAAAAAAAAAACAGAAAAAGAAAAAAAACCTAATCTGTAATAAACAGGTCTAAGGAAAAACTGTTAAAGACAAAATGCATATAACAAAATACATAATATCTATAGAAAAAACTGTTTTTTTCTCATCTTAAAAAAGAAGAAAAACCCAATATATAATATTGGCCAAGAGGGATTACAAAATACAGCATTTAAATGATAAAATCAGATATTGTCACATTATATATAGGATGATATCTGAATACCAAGTGGCTGAGGTGGCAATCTTGCGCATGCCCTTGGCTGATTCCGAGGATTCCCGTGCCCGGCTTCAGAAGACTGGCATCGCTCTGATTGGCTGGTAATAAAGTTCCCACGCTGTGATTGGCTGAGGTATTTCATGAATGAACTCAGAAATACTATAAGAAACCCTCAGCCAATCCGGACGGGGGATTCTAAGCGCCAGAACAGCAGCGGCAAATATGAAACGTCCACAAGATGCTCTGAAAGAAATAGCAAAGACACCGGCTTCAGAAATTTGACTTGAAATATTTTCTAAGTCCCACTTTCCGGGGCCAAGTTCTCAGAAAGGATCGTAGCGGTCGCGACTGGGATTTTATGCTGATTTCAGTTCCAGGAAATCGGTGGTACCTCCCGGTCAAGATTTTACAAGTCCTCAGAAGTCTACAGAGGGGTGGCGTCTGGAATTGCTTGCTGATTTCAGTACCAGGACATCTCGGGCTAAGTCCCGGTCAACTAAAGACTCTTTGTTTCATGTCATATTAAGCTAGGAAAGTCTATTTTTTTGCCCAGGTCCCAAGTAAGTGTGTTCTTCTTATGTAGTTTGTGTTCCATTGTGTGTTTGCCTGTTTATGCGAATACATTTCCAATTTATTTCACTTATCTTGTTTTGCTCCCGGTATAAAGGTGTAAATGCCTGGTCTCCCGTGACAGTCACCCTTTTCCCTGTCTAAATATTTGAACCCCTAGTGCACTCATCTTCTTACACTTGAGCTGAGCGGGTGTTCCCCCCAGTCTTAATTAATACAAGATTATTATTTGGAACATCTGGGAAAGTATCTTAATGCCATCACTATTTAAGAAATTGTCCGCTTTAGTTATTAGTATTTGAATAATAATAAAGACTTCACTGTACCATGGTTCATAAATTATGGAGAATATAATACCGGAAAATCTGGGATAACAATCTTGACCAGATTATCTGTCCTTTTAACTGGGGAACATAGGGAAAAGTCAGGCAGTGAGTGAATTCAGGTAAGCATGGGTAACAAATCGGGGTGGCATCTCCCACAGATACTGGTAGTTACATAGCTACATAGTAGATGAGGTTGAAAAAAGACATATGTTCATTGAGTTCAACCTAGGTTAAACTTAGACGACAGATACTTATCCTTTATTTGCATTTACAGTATTTTGATCCAGAGGAAGGCAAACAAAAAAACAAACCAGTGAAACATTATCCAATGATAAACTAGCTTCCTCCCTGACTCCAGTAATGGCACTCAGATTTCTCCCTGGATCAACATCTTTCCCATGTTTACTTATTTGGTATATCCCTGTATAACTTTTTCTTGTATTGGAAATCATTGAGTCAAACTATAAAACCATGAGGAACAAGGAAACAAACGGATGAGGGATTTCAGACTTTTTCTGTAATATACCTCCAGAAACTCACTATGTATACCCATATGGTCTGCAGTGTATGCACCCCTGCCAAACGTGAGACATATATGGTCATCTGAGAGGATCACCCTTGCAGGGTATATGTGAGGCTAACACAAAAGTGGTCTATCAGTATATTTTTCCTTTTTGTTGGGCGGTCTGGGGGGGGGGTCGAGATATAGCTCTAGACAAAACAGGTGCCCACAAACAAACATCTGAGCATGGAGGCACCCAATTCCTCCAAAGCACCAACATTCAGCTAGTGTTATATTTGTAGCTGTCATGCTTTTTTATTCATTAGTTAACTAATAATCCCTGAACAACAGGGCATTGTTTCCCAGTAATGCCCTGTTCTGAGGGGATTATTATTATTATAGGCTAAATGAATGCTTTTTTCATAAATAATATAGGCACTTTTGTACAGTTATATTGATTTTTATAAACTTGGTATTCTACATTTTCTTTTGTGCTTTTACTGTTTACTAAAACAATAATACTATTGAGCAACGGTTGAAACGATATGACTTCAGTAAAGTCTGCAAGGTGAACTAATGTCCAGATCACTAGGTTCAAACACCCTCTCAGCATATCAGTAGGGTGACCAGATTTACAAAAGTAAAAACCGGGACAGATGAAAAAAATATTTTGTAAAACAAATGACATCATCAACTGCGCTTTGTCTCCTTTATGTCTCTCCGCCCCTCTCTGTCCCCCATTCTCTCACACACCCCATTCTCTCTCTCCCCCATCCCTCCATTCTCTAACCCCCATTATCCCCCCATTCTCTCTCCCCCCATCCCTCCATTCTCTCTCCCCGAGTGAATGTGTGTGTTTCTCTCTCCCCCCATGCTGTGTCTCTCTCTCCCCCCATTCTGTGTGTCTCTCTCTCCCCCATTCTGTCTCTCTCTCCCCCATTCTGTGTCTCTCTCTCTCTCCCCCATTCTGTGTCTCTCTCTCCCCCCATTCTGTGTCTCTCTCTCCCCATTCTGTGTCTCTCTCTCCCCCCATTCTGTGTGTCTCTCTCCCCCCATTCTGTGTCTCTCTCCGCCCATTCTGTCTGTCTCCCTACAGAGTGAGTTTTCTCTCTACCCATTCTTCACCCTACCTGTCACTGTGGTGGAGCATGGGGGGGAGGGGAAGCCATCTTGAGCCCTGGCAGCAGACACTGACTCACTTCCGGATCTCACTTCTAGGGCTCCGCACTCTCCTCCTGCGCTTCTCTCTGTCAGCATTCTCACTCTCTGCTGCCCCCCCCCCAGCTCCCCTCTCTGCCAGCATTCTCTGCTCTCTGCTGCCCCCTGCGCTCCTCTCTGCCAGCACTCTCTGCTCTCTGCTTCCCCCCCTGCTCTGATGGTCAAAACCGGGACAGCCACAAAAAAAACAGGACATTTTAAAGAATGTCAGGCAGTCAGGACAGACATTAAAAAAAACGGGACTGTCCCTGCTAAACTGGGTCACCAGCCACCTCCATCAGCAGTTATGATCTGGATGGGTCCTCCTAATGCAGCAACAGCTGAAAGAGGCGCTTGAGGTGTTGGTCAAACTGATCGACTATTTCAGGAACTCCCTGTATTCTGAAATTACTTCATCTTGTATCTGTAACGCTCGGCCTGTCCACAAGCCAGACGAGACCCCGGGACTGAGGTGGAAAGGAGTAATACCGCACACCTAACAGTAAACGGCCGGAGTGTGGAAGTAGCGTAGATGGTCCGGGTAACAATAATAGAAAGAGTACCGTACTTGCCAACTCCAACGGTGGATGGTAAAGTCCAACAGCCAATGGTCGTGGATTGGAGAGAGCAGCGTAGTAGAGTGTCCGTAAGCCTGGGTCGTGGGGTGGAGAGAGCAGCGTAGTAGAGTGTCCGTGAGCCTGGGTCATGGGGTGGAGAGAGCAGCGTAGTAGATTGTCCGTAAGCCGTGTCCAGGGGAATAGAAGTCTGCAAGGTAGAGAGTCCAATGCCAATTCCAAGGGTACCAGAAAGCAGCGTAAACAAAGTCCAAAGCCAAAGGTCAATATCCAGGGAGGTCAGCAGAAATCCAGGGACAGGAACAGGGACTGAAAGACAAGAGGGGCCAGGCAACAGCAGACAGCACCAAGGTACAGAAGCTATGCAGAGCAAAGACGAAATGGTGAGGGGAGACTAGATAGGGGGCTGGGACCAATCAGAGGAAGGGGAGGAACGGGGGAGTGGCCCGAGGGAGGGCCTGATAGGGGAAAGGTGCCTGGGTAGCTGGGGCTTGTCAGAGCAGGGGGAGGAGCGGAGGATCGGCCCGGAGAAGAGCCTGATAGGATAGAAGGGCCTGGGGGGCGGGCCTGACGGAGCGGGGGCAAGGAAGTACGTGATGTGCGCGCCGCGTCAGCGGAGGCGGAGTCAGGCGCCCGGCGGCTATAAATTGAGGCCTGGGTCCGCGCGTGCCCGTAGGGGTGAAGCGCACGACTTGGAAGTGTGGGAGCAGCCGTGGAGGGGGCCGCAAGGAGCGAGGCACGCCACCGGGGAGCCTGGGCGGCATGCAGAAAAGGTAAGGAGGCGCTGGAAGCGGGTAAACCCGCAGCGCGGATCCTTACAGTATCGTTTTGTCAGCCTTGTTAAGAGCTTCCACCACCTCCTCCAGTCTGGTCTCGACTGCATCTGTTCTTTCTCTGATAGCCGTGATTTCTATGTTGATTTCCCTCATGGCTGCGTGCAGTTCCACCTGGAAGAAAGTTTACATTTGCACACAGGTCATCTATCTCCTTCTTCCCTAATGGAATTTGACACAGTGAGGCCTGTTCGCTTTCCAAGTCACATGGTGGTCACACGGTGAGTCGCAATTGCTGCTTTTTAAGAAATCTGGCTGCCACTTGCGCCGAGTTTTGCCTGGCATATCAGGGTGAGCGGTGTTCAGAAAGCACGGGGGGGGCCCTTCTTTAGCGGGTCAAATTAGCTTTAACTTGCTCTTTTGGTTGATATCACCCTAGATCTGCGTGGTGATGCTTCACTGATCTGTCATCTCCATCAGCGTCACGAAAGTGCCCCACTCTTTGTGTTTTTAACAAACGTTATATTAAAGGATGAAACCTTTTGTTGTTATAACGAAAGCTTTAAAAAAAAAAAAAAAAAAAAAAAAAAAAAAAAAGCACCTGCATGAGACATTTGGATGCACGTTACATGATTATTTCCCCCCTTGAATAGTGAAGGGTTTTTTACTTCTTTTTTTTCCCACCTATCATAACCTGATTGTCTGCTCTGCAACTTGCTCTCAGCTCCACACAGTCAGTAGTCAAGATCAAGCTCATGAGACCAGAATAATTTAACAGTTGTTCTTAAAGCAGCAATCCCACCAGAAGCCTACAGATATACGTGTGGCTGCATCTGTATATGAGAGTAACTCCTAGAATGTTAATATCTTGCAATCTGAGCATGGCCGGCTCCTTTTTTTTTTGTAATGCTTTTCTAGTGTTTAAAGACATGAATTCTTAATCTCTAGCGATGGTAACTCTGAGGTTACCATGGTAACCTTTTAGATAGCAATGAGCTCAGGTGAGAACTTTCTCCTAACCTCCCGGGTACTTCATATTTCAAACGCTTATATCTCCTTGGACAAATCATCTGTTTTTTGGGGGGGTTTCTTTAAATAAAAAAAACTACTTTGGAAAGGGCAATAAGAGGTCTTTTAAGTAAAAACTAATTGCAAAAAATGGCAGATGGTGTGGACTACTGCTTTAAATAGGTGTTGATTCTGTTGTTCCACAAAATGCTTAATGCTCAAACTGCACAGGAATCCCTGTAAAAAAAAAAAGATGGAAGCCAAAATGTGACACACATATGTGACACACATTTATACTACACTGATAAATCAGCAGTTATTTCAACAATTTGCAGAATTAAGACATGGCCTATTTACTAAGATCATATTTAATCTTAGTGTAGCCAGGTCCTCCGGTACCACCCCTTCTTGCCCTGGTGCTAGTGGGAGCTGCCAGGGCGGCCGCGGCGCCGGGGACTCCCGGAGGTATTGGCTCAGGGTGCCGCCATGTTATGCGCGATTCGCGCATGCGCAGTAGCGCGATAGTTGCGGCGGCCCCTACAGATAGAGTTGCACATGCGCAGTGATACAGGAGAGGCGGCCATTTTAGATAGGAGCATCCCTAGCGGCGGCCATTACCAGGGAAGGCTCTGTGTGGGACTACAAGTCCCATGAGCCTCAGGGAGTTGGGATACCAGGTGGTCACAGCAGCCAATGGGGTTGTCAGAACTCTCTGCTCTCTGATTCTGAAACATTCCGCGCGCTGGAGAAAACAGGCAGTTGGGGACAATTGGTGCTGGGAGGCAAGGGGAGAGGAGGTGCATAGTGCAGGGGTCAGTGACCCACTGCATAGGCCAGAATATTCCCCTAGGCCCCAGCGCAGGCCCTGAGTCACCACCAGCTTGTGGTACTGCAGGGAACCGCCCTAGATAGGGACTTTACCATTTACTGATAGTAGCAGTCAGGGACATAGCATCTTCCTGAGCTACAAGGTGATGTGTAGTTTGGGATCAGACTGCATTGCGGAGTCAAGCCTCGTGATAGGCCTCCCTGACAGTGAGGAACTACTCGTGAGAGACGACGCTGGATCTGCGGATCCTTTTCGAAGTATCAGCGACCGGGTGCTGGAGCGCCCGGCAGGTATTATTATAAAGTGCACCAACACCGGTACCTACAGGCGCTGATCCCGCCTTGAGGGGTGGATTTCTTGGGGACACTAAATGTTAAGTGACCAAGGGACTGGTCCCGTACATTGGACACGATGTGGGGTGCACACGGTGGTGGGGAAGGGACAATTGCACA
The DNA here is from genome assembly GCF_040206685.1 of Ascaphus truei. Classification (NCBI taxonomy): domain Eukaryota; kingdom Metazoa; phylum Chordata; class Amphibia; order Anura; family Ascaphidae; genus Ascaphus; species Ascaphus truei. The sequence continues at coordinate 38,179,413 of NC_134487.1, forward strand.
GTGGGTGCACTCTGAACTACTGGTATCCAGCTATATCATTCTTATATGTGTATATGTCATTCAAGGTTATAACTGCCATATAAGTGTGTATGTTCGCTAATGTTATTTCATGCATATGTGTTATTAGGACCAAAGTATATATATATATATATATATATATATATATATATATATATATATATATATATATATATATATATATATAAAACTGTTACATATACTTGTGGGTTGTTATTATTGTTCTTGTCCAGGGGAATCTCACATCTAGGGGATCCTGGGCAAGTTGAGGCGCTGCCATTTACTATTGTTGACCCAGACTCCCAGTTAGCAGAGGCTCAGATCTCGGTGAGCCAGCAGGTATATACAGCATCAGTAGCCTGTCTAGTCAGCAGGAAAGAGGGTTACATTAGTATAAGCATTCATAAAATGTGTATTGTATGTACGAAGTCTTCATACATATGACGCATAATTCATTGATTGAAATACACTTTGACTCCTTTTGTCTTGTTGAATACCTTATATTGATATAATTTCAATGAAAACAAAATTGTGATTTTTTTTCAAATTTAACTTGTGTTAGCAAATATAAATGATTAGTGTAATAATATTTATAATAGCCCTACTGTGAAAACAATAAAACATTTAACCTACTGTATAGAATGAAACATCCGGCGCTGCGTCAAATACATTTTTGGTCCATTCTGCGCTGACAACAAAACCAGGCGTTTCAGAATTTACAGCAGGTATAAACTTGGCACTTTCTCTTTTTTCATTATGTTTTGTATTTGCCCTTAACATCTGCATGCCTTGCGCAATCCATATCTGTGCACCAAAAAAAACTATTTTTTTTATGCTAATGGTCCAGATTAAAAATGTTCCGGTTAATACATAGGAGCACAGAGGTCCAATTATAAGATGTACATGCGCCCAAAAAGCGGATTGTGATGCTTTGTAGATGGGCCCCAATATTTTTGGAGTTATCCACATTACCTCACTTTAGGTACAGTAGATCTCTCGCAAAGTCTTTTGCTTAAAAAAACAAAACAAGTTAGCGTTAGAACCTGCTCCGTGTCAGGCAGTTGCTGAGATCTGTCTCCAGAATGGATGGAAAAATAATAAATTGCTGCACACTAATAATTGAATACAAAAAAGGGGATACAACTACCGGAGCTCCTGGTTCAGGATTGTCTGTGTCAATCCAGGGTATAGCGAAAGGAAGAGAATCAGGGCTCCACGGATTTGCTCAACAAACTAATTTATTGGCAATAAATTAGTTTGTTGAGCAAATCCGTGGAGCCCTGATTCTCTTCCTTTCATTC